>NC_136518.1:42122464-42252464 GCF_053919585.1 Euprymna scolopes
AAATATGTAATCGATAAAAATAAACGGTACAACTTTCTATGGCTTCATAGCGTAATGGGTTAAGACGCCGGGTTGTAATGCTTAAGGTTCAGGGTCCGATTCCTGGAAAGAGTCAAGCAACACTGAATAGGAGTAGGGCCCCGAGGGAACATGATTGTCCGTAGATTACTGTTTAAAAAAAATGAATAAATAATATTATTTTTTATGTCCAACTAAAAATATGGGCGATATTCTAAGGAACAAGATTTTTAAGCTGAAACATAAGTTAACCGTATTCTCGTTTAAAAGTAAATCAACAAAAAAAACTGCATATATATATATATATATATATATATACACGTAGATTTGTTGTTATTTTTTTTAAACTTTAATACGGTTAACTATATATATATATATACTCATATATATATATATATGTATATATATGTGTGTGTATGTGTGTGTGTAGTTGTTAATTTGATGTGTGCGTGCATGCGAGTATGTCTATATAGTATACGTATATGTCTGATTATATTTCGGTAAACAAAAGAATAAATAGTAGACATGATTGTAAGACGAATAAAAAGTATCATCCGTCGAATTGTCTGTGTGTCAATTGTGTTGATTTTGTCGGCCTATCAATCAGGTGAGAATTGGCTGAAGAAAACACCATAAACTGATGTGATGCGGGAAATGATGTTATAAGTAAATCAAAATAATGAAAGGAGAAAGACAGACGAACAAAATCGAATGGTTTTCAGAGTCGAATGGCGCAAAAAAGACAATTGTTGTTTTGATATCTTTTAATCTAATTCTCAGCGAGCCTGTCTGTAAATGTCGAAAGAAAAAGATTGATAGAAACCATAACAAATCAAAACAAGGTCTGTGAAACCCCTATTGTATTATAGAATCCGTTGTGGTTTCTGAGCTGTTCATATAGTCTTACTAGTTGAAATATAAGTTATGTGGTTATTTTTGTTTTTGTTAAAGAGGGTGTATTCTTGCTAAAGTTTGTGTGTAACTATGTTTTTTTCTGCTTTGTCCATACTAGTATCCATATATCTTGACCAATCGTCACCAAACTTAGTTATAATCTCTGTTTTGGTCAAACTTAGAACTGACTTAATTTGGGGGCATTTTGGTAATTGGTTAAACGAAACATCACGTGAGCATTCAAATCACACTTCTGTTTGCAGCCAATGAAGTTCAGCATCATATAGTGCGCTGAGCCTGATATCTGATCTTGAATTAGAAAATCGTAATCATTGTCTAAATTTCGACAGGTTTTATCCTTCGAGTTTCCAAAATGTTATATATAAATATGCCGCTCTTTCATACCAGTGATCATTTCGAACAATTCCAGGTAAGCTAAACATAATTATCAATGCTTCTATGACGTCACCTCTAGAATAATTTACAGAAAATGATGAAGTAAGGCGCAAATTACCTTTATTAACACATACATTTTCAGGTATGTAAAACTTGATTAAAAATTCTTCTTATATTATTTTAAATGTTCTTGTATATCACCGTCAAATTAAATGGTTTTAAGTTTTACGGTATCTCAGCTATCATTGAGGTATTATATGCAGGAACCCTACAGGAAAAATACGAGATATATATATATATATATATATATATATATATATATATATATTATAAAAAAATATTGATAACTATAATATACAGCTGAACGTCTGTGTGTGTATGGTCAGGAATAGGCTCCTATATCGTTGACTATTTAAGAAAAAACTGATTACATATATATGATAGAAAAAGTACCGACGATCAGGAATAAGTATGTTTGATCTGCCAGAACGGTGGTTCATTAGAATTGTAGGGTCTGCGTTCGTATGGAAATAAAAAATGAAAATAAAAACGTTTACAAGGGTTTTTGATATAGATGTACATAAGAATACTTTTATAAGTATGTTTTAACTTAAATAGAAATGGTATAATAAAATTGTGGGGTATGCGTTCGCGCCTGTACTGTATGCCACAAACTTAAACAAAGACTTTTCATATCTATTTGCGTAAGTATACTTTGATAATTATGTTTCAATTTGAAGAAATATGGTATAATAAAATTACTGGGTGTTCGTTCGCGCCTCACGTCCAAAGAATGTAAATATGTCACAAAGTTTAACAAGGTTTTTTTAAAAGGGGTGATGGTCCACAATAACACCTTCACTTTAATCTTAATTCACGTTAGCTTTTATTTATTTATTTTTTTAGTTGAATCATATTGTGTCGAATGAATTCATCTCATAAATTCACGTTCTTGAAAGTGAAAGCAAAATAAATAGTCGGAACTTTAGAAAATTCTCGACATAAATTTTGCATAACTCTATTTTCCCCTTCTCCACTTGCTGGCGACCCTCTTTCGAAAATAAATAAATAGATAAATAATCAAAAATAAGAACGTTACTAGTTATCGTGTCAAAAGAAGGACAAATCCTGTTCACGTTATTACGTGTCTTTTTTAAAACATTTACATAACCTTTTTATTTTTATTTATATATCTGTTTAAGCTCTTTTTTGTCAGTGTACTAGAAGGAATTCAGTTGATTACACACCTTTCTGTGTTTTCTTTACATTACAATAGTATAACCCTTAATCCGACGGCACAATACTACACTGTCCAATACTGTAACACTGAAACGAAGCTGTTCTGCTTGACATGGGCGCCATTTTCTTTTTATTCATATTTATATCGATTCTTTGCCTTAAAAAACTAAAATAATTACGTGTTTACTTTTCTAATATCCCATTTTGCTGTTTCGGATTATTTTACTAAAGTTAGTAAAGCTTCATTACTTTTCAAAACTGTTTTTGTTTCTTTGTTTTTCGATATTTCGTCGATATTATTTAGTAAGAGTGTTTAGCAGAAAAGCCAACAAACGACTACCCGAAAAAATAAATATACAAGAAATAAATGTTACCATAATCAATAAAACTTCAGTTCATGTTATTTTTTGTTTTGAAATAGTGTTTAATGCTCTTTACTTGAAATAATTTCAGCGAACCGAAATTAAAACGAAATTTGAGGCGATAACTACTTAAATGAATTTTTATATAAACTACACATGCCATAATCGAATATTCACCAAGCACAAAATAACGGAAAACATTAAAATATGTTAATAATATTCCTTACGTTGACGGAATTCTCTTAAATTGTTAAAACAGAATGCTCAGCATAAGCCTGACGAATCCTAGCGTGGAGGAAACGCGGAATATTCTGTGTAGCTTAATTGCCATAGTGCTTTTTATAACTTACTATGTATACATATATATATATAAATAAATATGCATATGTATATTATATATACGTATATATACGTATATATATGTATGTTTATGTATATGTATATATGTGTGTATATGTATATATGTATATGTGTATATATATGTATGTATATATATGCGTATATGTACGTATATATATGTATTTATATATATGTGTTTATGTATGTGCGTAAGTATACATTTATTTTTTTCATATAGAGCAACATTTCTTTTAAAATATATACGGCATAACCACGCTCACACAACGGCTGCCGATGGAGAACTGAACTTAAGTGTGTTAGTCTGGTCAGTACAAAATCGGTTACAATTTAGAAGTACCTAGCGCCGTATATTGAAGCATGTCGGCATCTCCCTGCAAGAAAAAAAAGCAGCAACAAATCAACGTCGTCACCTCTGCGAGTCAGGCTTTACATGCGGTAGAGGTTGACTTGTGAATGTAATTAACTGGTAACATTCTCTTTCGGCAAAATCCGGTACAACCCGAAAAGGGTGAGCTCCACCAGTAACAAGTATTCCTTGCAAAATCAACGAGGACAATGATTGTAATTATGGTGGATTTTTTTTGTATCTAACATTCAATTACGAATAACTATATATCAAAAAATAATTAAGATTCAGCAAACATCTTTCAAATATACAAAATAAAGAAACACTAAACCAGAGTATATTGTTGGAATTTTATATCACTGGTTGTCTCCCATGTTTTTTTGAGGGGGGGGGTGCGGGAATTATCCAATAGATAAACGAAAATACTAATTTTCTTTGATGACACGTACGATACTGTATTTAAAATAATCCGTGCGTTTCTCTAACCTAGGTTTCCTCGTTTTACATTGATCTAATTAAAGTGCGACTAAAAATATACTTTTACTTTTACCACGAAAGCAGCCAGAATAAACCGACGTCAGCTTGCTAGCTATTACTTAAACACTCGTAATCGGCACGTATAAGCATTCCTTCCAGTGTTGAACATTTATCAACTTAAGATTGTATATTATTCTTGTTATTTTTATTACTTGTCTTAATGAAAAATATTGAAATGTAAATATTGTTGTTGATTCTTCTTTGAAATAATGTCGTAACATTTAATTTTAAGTAAATATCTTCAATGTTCTTCGCACAGTTTTATGTGCGAGAATCGAATTTTCTATTGGAAATTTTATATAAGGAGAAACATCAAGATAACACTTGGCATTTTACGGATCGTGGCCAATTTATCTCCATGGATTAACTCAAAAGTTCTATTTCGAATTCCGTATAGATTTAATCCGGATTATCTTTTTACCACTATACACATATAATTAAGTAAACCCAGGCATTCATGGATACAAAATGTCCCCAGTTTGATTATCGCATAGATTACTTTCATTGATTAAAAATGTATATACATTTCTAACGTAAGTTGAAATCATTATATAGGCCTTCTTGTACTGAGAATATTGATAGTATATTTTCAATTATGAATAAGTGTCATAAATTAAGTCGATTGGAACACTTCGTTCGTCACTTACTTTATTGAATGGTTTCATAGATTACTTCGCTTTACTCAAAGTCGTTATATGTTTTTATTGCTGAAAACTTATTCTTGTTTAAAAACACGTCTTAAATGACTTCCTTTGATTAGAATCACTCACAGATCGTTTCATTTGATTGAAACGTTGTATACATTGCTTATAATCCTTCATATACTATTTTTTTCTTAAGAGTCGCCATTATTTCATTCCTTGGTTTGGTATTCTCTATATATTGTTTTCCTTTGTTTAAAATTGTTTCTACATTATATTGCGTGCTTAAGAAATGTCCTCACTTCCCCTATTTTGCAATTCCTTATTTATTACGCCGTTTGTTCGAAATGTCTATTATATTACGTGCATAGTTTAACATTTACATCCGTTATGCTTCCTGCTTTAGACACTTCATTCATAACAAATTCGTTTGAAAAGTTACATGCATAACTATACTTTCCTGGTACTCTTCGAACATAGTCGTCCTGATGTAAGCACTTCATTCAAAACTTCTTCGTTTGAAAAGTTACATAACTATACTTTCCTTATACACTTCGAGCATAGACGTCCTGCTTGAAACACTTCATTCATAACAAATTCGTTTGAAAATTTGCATACAAAACTATACTTTCCTGGTACACTTCGAACATAGACGTCCAACTTGAAACACTTCATTTAAAAATTCTTCGTTTGAAAATTTGCATACATAACGGGGCTTTCCTGGTATGCTTCGAACATGGACATTTTACTTGAAATGCTTAATGTGTTACTTCTTTCTGTTTGGAACTCCTCATTTAATTAACTCATATTTATAACTCTCCGTGCAAAATGCTTACTTTAGTTGGAAACCTACGTGCATTGGCACATTTGTTTGGAATTGTTCTTACATTGCTTCGTCTCCTGAACACTCCTTCATACAATAATCCTTTTCCTTAGAACAGTTCACACATTAATGCCCTTGTTTAGAACTCTTCGTATTCTACTTTGTTTGCTTGCAATTCTCCGATTTAAACTATTCATACATATATACTTTTTATTTTGAAGTTTCATACAGTAATAACCTTGGTTTATCTCCTTCATAAATTATTTCCTTAGCTTGTAGATCTTCATACATCTATCCCATTGCTTTGGACACTACATACATTTCCTTGTGTGGTGACCCTGCAATAATTCACCGCCTTGTTTGGAACTCGTTATATTTAATTTCTTTGTTTGGAATTCTTGATACGAAACTTACCTTGTTTGGAATTTTTATACATTACTTTTTTGTTTGTTTGGAACATGAAATTTATTATTTTTAAGAATTCTTCATGCATCACTTTGGTGTTTTTTAAAACTTCATACATGCCTCATACATTTCTTTGAGATACTTACATTAGTTGGTTACTTGGAAATGTTTATACATTACTTACGTTGTTTAGAAACGGTTATACATTATATTAAGATTAATTTCTTTTCTTATTACGTCTTTCCCATTAGTTTGGAACTCACTATATATGAAGGGAAGGTTTCGTTCATCTGTTTTCTTTAGATGTAATCTTTCTGTATTAATTCTTTTGTTTGGGACACTTCGTCCATCCATACCCTTGTTATGGCCTCTCTATTCACCAAACCAAATGTCATATCTTTTTACACATTTTTCTCTTATTTGAAACATCGTATGCGTTATCATTATTTCGAACTTGTTTGAAAATATACATTCATCGCTTTCTTTTCTGAAGTGCCTTGATAAATTAACTTCCTTTTTCATTGGTTAATTATTTTGTTTGGAATTCTTAATATATGAATTCACTTGTTTGGAACTCTTCCATTATTGCTTCAGTGCTTTCTTTCTTCAGATTTTAATTCCCTATGCCTGGATCTCCTCATACATTTCATAGTTTGCTCAGATTTCTGCCTATATTAATTTCCTTTCTTAGAAACGCTTTAACATTACTTTCTTTTATTTGGAAACATTACATTTATTAATTGAATTTTACTTTTTTTATTATTACATTGATTTCATTTTTATTCACGCATTACTATTATTGTATTAAACCCTCGGTATATTAATTTCCATGTTTTGAGCATGATTAAACTTCCAATATCTTATCAACACTTTTGGAAAAAAAAAAGCGCGATACACATTACGAAAAGCGAAATAAAAATACTTCTGTGGAATACAGGATGGAGATATACGACATTCTCTGTTTATATTAATGTGTATACATCACAATATATATATATATATATATATATATATATATATATATATAGAGAGAGAGAGAGAGAGAGAGAGAGAGAGATGATTTATTTGTTTTTGTTAGCGATACTTTCTTGAATGAATTCAAGTATTTATACGAAAGTACATTTTTACCTAAATGCTTGTTGGGAATAATTTTCCCATTGACCAATCTGGTACCCCCTTTTAATGGGGAGCGGCATATATATTATTTTTAAAATATAATTATCCACTGATACGTGTTTCGTATTTTTTAAAATATGATTATCCACTGACACGTGTTTCGTCGTATATATATATATATATATATATATATATATATATATATATATGTTTAAAGAAAAAATAGAAAAAACCGAATGAAATTATTAAAAAATCAACGTTTCGTCCTTGTCTCAGAGGACATCTTCAGGATAATTGAAATAAAAATGTGATAAAAGGAAAAGTCATAGATCGTGCGAAAAAAGACAGTTTTTTAAAATCCAACACATATTCGTCCTTTCCCGACATGGGTTGGATTTTAAAAAACTGTCTTTTTTCGCACGATCTATGACTTTTCCTTTTATCACATTTTTATTTCAATTATCCTGAAGATGTCCTCTGAGACAAGGACGAAACGTTGATTTTTTAATAATTTCATTCGGTTTTTTCTATTTTTTCTTTAAACATAACGTCAACCACCGCTGGTACATTTTTTCATTCCTTATACATATATATATATATATATATATATATATAATTTTATGTAAATGATTTATTTTTAAATAATAAAATGATCATTAGGTATTTAAGAACATAACAGTTATTGTGAAATGTTGGCAATATAAATGATATTTAGTGACATTGTTTTATTCAAATGATGCAAAAAATGGAATCGAAGCTCTTCGTTAAAATTTCGACATTTATAATTTTTGTAAGATTTTGTAATAGGTATTTAAAAAAGGCTTTCGCTCACTCTCGAACGACAATGGATATTCCTGTATATATAGTTGCACGTGCAATTTTAAGGCAGAGGTTATACAATTACTTACCACCCCTCTGCTGAATTGGCACTGCTTGGGTCCAGTGGCAAAGAAAAGTCCGGGACGAATAAAAACAATAATGATAGTACAGAAGGAACCTAGAATTCCCAAATGATTACCCATTTAAGTACTGACTAGGCTCGATGTTGCTTAACTTCGATGATCTACCAGAAACCGGAGTATTAACGTGATTATGTCGTATGCAACTGGTATAAGATATCAATCAATAACTATCCGGCAAATATCATTTTCTTTGGAGAAATTTAAAATGATTTTATTTTATATATATATATATATATATATATAGCTTGTTAGTAAGTAAGTAGAGCTACTTACTATATATATATATATATATATATATATATATATATAGTAAGTAGCTCTACTTACTTACTAACAAGCTCTACCTACGTACTGAGCACTGTGGAAGTAAATACTTCAAGTTTACGCATAAATTTATACTTTCGTATATTAATTTATGTGAGAAAATGAAGTACTTATATATATATATATATATATATATATATATATATATATATAGATAGATAGATAGATAGATAACTTCCAATATTACAAAGTAAATACTTCTAATTTGTAGTTTAATTGGCCACAAAATGAACATCATTTAAGTAAAAATCCTTAAATTATAATTTATTCGTTAAAACCACTTACGCGTAAGACTTAAATTCTAGACATTTACCTTCAATCACAAGTATAAAATAGACTAAGACTGAAGTCAGTGGGTCAACATAAAAAAATTTGTAAAACTACTATTATTTTCGGGGAATCGACTATACCTGTGCTTCGACAAGAATTCTGCTAGTATATATACATATATATATATACATATATATACATATATATGTATATATATATATATATATATATATTTGTCAGCCCCTTGAGAATCTCGGTCAATTTAACTCATATGCCATATCATCTTATAATTATTAGATCACCCTGACAGACATTAAAATCTAAACATTTAAAAAAAATGTTTAGATTTCAACATTATTCCTCATGGTTAACGGTGGCCGAAGCCTTTGCTACTGGGGTCAGAGATAGCTTCTTTTGCCGGGCTCGAATCTATTCACCGGTTTAATCGTAACACCCTGCACTGAGGATTCCCGAAAAGATGTCTGTACGTATTTAATAATTAATGTAGTAAATAATTACATATATATATATATATATATATATATATATATATAAGTTTTCTATCCCGAATAAACCCCAGGAGTATTATTTTGGATAATTTATTCGACATAATAGTGACGAGACAGTGTATAAAATTTGTTAGGCACTGTATATTTTCATCGGGTAATGTTCGAAAAGTTTTTCTGGACAGAATAATGGTGGAGAAATTCTCGATGAAGAAAAATCAATACAAAATGTGACCAATAAAAAAATACAATGCAAATGTAGAGAAAGTTTGAAGTTTTATAAAACAAAACCACATTAAAACAGGAAGAGCGAATTTGAGAACAGTGAATAATACATAAGAATCGATACCAGAAAGAGAATAAATAAAACAGAAAATAGTCTAAAAACGGAAGGCAATAGAAAATACATTACACATGATAAAACCGAAGATAAAACTTGAATATATATACCTAAGATACGTCTATTAAAGCTGATTGCGACTTAAAATTATACATGACAGACGAACCAACAGACAGATATGCGTGCTATTAAAAAGATTTGTTTATTGAAATGATCTTTATAAAAATATACAGATTTTCAGACATTAATAGACTCCGTTCATTAAACCTGCGCATGGCGGTGAACTTGCAATTACAAATTGTAACGTTACAGAATGAAATGTTAACGTTACATTTAATGTTGTTCTACAACTTGTTTACTCGGATTTAGAATTTGTATTAAAATGTGTTTCCGTTAATCTATATATTAATACGTTACCATGTGGGTTTTTGTCTGCCACGCTTACATCCGGGTCGTGTACTTGTTATGTACTTCCATTTTTCCTCATAAATAATTTTACCAAAAATTCTTCAAAATTTTGGGTTTCGGTTTCGATTATAGCTGATGGCACACCAGTAATCTATTTTTTTAAATTTTTTTATTATAAATAATTTTCTCAAGAATTCTTTAAAAGTTTAGGTTTTGGTTTCAATTATGGTTGCGGGAACTCAACTTATATATATATATATATATATATATATATATATATATATATATATATATATATATATATATATATACACTAGCAAAAGTACCCGTCGTTGACTGGGTTAAAAAACGGCCTACAGAAAATGGACTCTGATTTATGAAATAGGTTATGAAAAGGAAGGGTTGTAAATTCCGGTTGAATTTGGGGGTATCAAAACTAAAGCCAAATATGATGAAAGTAAAAATAAAATAGATAACCGCCATAATTTATTATACCATGCCTGTTCACACTGAAACACTTATAACAAAATTCTGTGGATCTATATTAAAAAACCTTGTTAAACTTTGTGACATATTTCCATTCTATGGAGGTAAGGTGCTAACGAACACCCCATAATTTTATTATAGGATATTTCTTCAATTGAAACATAATTATCAAAGTATATTTACGCAGATAGATATGAAATGTCTTTATTAAAGTTTGTGCCTATTTCCATTCTATGGAGGGCAAGCGCGCACGAAGACCCCACAATTTTATTATACCATCCCTATTTAAATTAAAACATACTTATGAAAATATTCTTATGTAGATCTATATCAAAAACACTTGTAAAACTTTTTTTTTAATTTTTTATTCCATACTTTGTGGACCAGGCGCGAACGCAAACCCCACAATTTTAATGAAACACCGTTCTGCCAGATCAATCATACCCATTTCTGTGTCTCGATACATCTTCTTTCATTATATGTAATCAGTTTTTTTTTAAATAATCTACCATATAGGAGTCTATTCGTGACCAGACACACACAAACATTCAGCTTTATACATATATACATATATATATATATATATATATATATATATCCTTAAGTTTTTATTTCGTTTCTATTCAAGCTCATGAGCCCAAGTCATATGGATATATCTACTTTTGAAATCACAAAATATAAATGTATAATATATAAAAATCGATAATAATAGATACGAAATTAGTAAGAATTTAAAAAAAAATCATATTAAAGTATAGTTTATGCCCGGGCTTTACGGGGCGTTAGTGATAGCTTTGATAAATACGTTTGCAGTTTTTACAAAAGGCTATAATAATATCTGAGCGGCTCCGTATACATCTACAGAACGCCAGCATATATATATATATTACACATGAGTCCACTCTGGAATTTCGACAGGTCCCGCTAGTCAATAAATATTTTGTTTTTATGTAACTTATGTAATCTCCCTTTCTATGACTTCTTACCAGCAAAAAAAAACATTTTCTTATAAGAGCCCTTGTAAAATATAATTCTTCTATTTTTAAGTTACGCATAGCGACAAAAATGATGCGAAAATTTTACACAGGAGAGCGGATATAAACTAATCAGTTTATAGACATTATAAGGCGCTTAGAAAATAAAATTCGTTCATAAAAGTTTTATGTCGTGTCGAAAATGCCGTTTGAAACTGTAACGCAACTGCATGGTGGATTAATAATGCAGCATATAGGTTGACAATTATAAAAGATTCGTCTCTTAGATTCTTCACGTAGAGACATAATTCTCTTTTAAACTTGAATGTGACGGATAAAAAACACGATTTGAAACTTCTGCGTGGCAGACAGATTAACCAATTTATAGAAATGCTTCGACCATTCGAATCAGGGTTTACAATTTTTGTCGTCGTGTTGAACTATGAAAATTCTATTTCAAAATTTAGCGTGACAGATAAAAGTTTCCTTGGTGGAGGACGCATGTCTCAGAAAATCGTCGTATCTCATCTCTACTCATATAAATCTGTTTTTTTTTTTTTGTGTATTGATATTCCTATTAAAACCCCATTTTTGTATTTATTTAAAAAGACAATACAATTTTGTTTAATAATTGGTTTGTGGAATTGCATTCATCTGCAAAAGATCTAGCTAATTTGCATATTCTCTCAAGCCTTCATTTCTATTATAACCTATTAGTTTTTTTCGGTTTTCTCGAGGAATGATCATCTTTAGTTAACTATTACGTGTAATTATATTCATGCAGGTATTCTACATGATTTATAGTTGCGTAATATTTGTGTAAAAATTTATAGTAAACACAAACATCTTTCTATGAATGATTATATATATTTGTTTAAAGCATTTTGCCTACCAAGCTCTCTTAGGGTGTTGGTCTACACAGATGAAACTTGATATATATGGGTGTTCGAACATTGCGAAACTTTATATATGGGGTTTGAACCGGGGAAAACCGGTGCAAAAGTGTGAAATTTAAAAACAAATGGAATTTGGCAGGTGAAGCTCGAACGACGGCATTAGGAATATGCATGCGTAACGTAATAGCTATTGGGTCATGTTTTAATTTTTAGCCTTGCAGCAAACATGTCTTCATAGCCCAGGCATTAGCGTAAAAGGAAAAAGTAAATCATAAGCAAAACGTTTTGGTTTCGATTCATTTTTTTTTTACTTATTAAATCAGTACTATATACCGCGTCCAATATAATACAATTGTAAATACCTAATCTGCATTAATCAATATATCATATTAACGCGTAGTTTATGACCGGTGATGCTGGGCAACGTCGGACCATGCCGGGTGACCTGCAAGTATAAAAATAAAAACACCGCTCAATAAATTAAATTAACTAATACCAACTACAGTGAGTTAAGATCCGTGATGAAAGTCGACGAAAAAGCAATTAAAATCCATGTTTGGTCTGAACGTAACTTTTCAAAGAAATGAGTTGGAAATATTTGGTACGTCCTCGTTATTATTAATAATAAAAAAATCTGTCAGTCTGTTCACATGTTAATTAAAATGTGTATCTCTACATACTCCGATTTTCATCTGCGTTCAAAGATCTGCATACATGTTGGTGTAAATCGGCTGGTCGATCACATTAAAATTTAAAATAGAATTTTTCTTTTAATCTGTTATGTTAACGTATCATTTTATTTAATCCGCTGCTTTATAATCTCTTTTTCGTCAATAAACGCGCAGATAGAAAGGACACGTTACTAAAGATGTCGTTTGCTATATTTACGTAATAAATAAATGCTTGGTCCATTTGTTACGGATAATTTCAAAAACAATTTGGATTTGTCTCTCATAAATAAATTCAAAATGTCATTTCTGTTCTGCCACGTGTCAGTTCGAAATATTTTTATCGTTATGTCACGCCTTCGAAATGGACTTTTTAGCGATTTGTTTTGCTTACAATCGAAAAAAAAAATGTATCGCTGTGTTAAGTTAAAGTCCGAAATAGTAGTTTTATTGATTCTCAAACTTAAAATCTTACTAGTATTTTTAGCAACCTGTGATGTTTCCGCTTGCGATAGCGTTTTTATTAACTTGTTATGATTTATTAGGAAATGGCATTTCTGTGGATATTGCTGGCTAAAATTTAAAATAACATTTTAGTCTGTTGTAAGTTAAAACAGCGTTTTCTATTTAAGTTAGCAATTTGAAATAGGATTTTCTTCAATCTGTCAGATTTTAATTAGATTGATTGGTTGTTTTTTGTATTACGGCATATCAACCCTTTTCGGGTTATTTAATGCCGAATGCGATTTTGAAGACAATTTTTTTTAATAGAATATATTTGTTGTTTTCACGTCGGTTTCTATTCAACCCATAGTTGGGACTCTAACAGGTACTACCACTTCAGGTAAGAGTGGACATGGGAGCAATGGTAATTAAAGGGTGGCTCCAGACTCCCCAAAGCCCACAAGCTGGGGCCTTACCACTGGATATAGTTTAAGGTCATATCCAGGACCCCCATTGAGGGACTTTTACCCTCTGCAGGGGGACAGTCGGCGTATTCTAATGCCCCACCGACAGGGCCAAGATTTTAATTAGAATTTCAGTTGCTAAAAGCTTGAACGTATCTAAATAATCATAATATTCTGTGAACGGTCCGGTCGACCTTGCTCACATCTTGTCGATCAAAAACATTTTTGCAGTGTAAACCAAATTGCATTTCATAAATTTCACAGTCCGTTCTACAGTCCAGCCATGATGTATACAAATAAACTTCAGTCTTTTCTTAATTTCAAGACATTGTTTTAATCATGCAACTATTTTGGCAGTCACGTCATATATTTTCTTTACTTTTGAAATTATTACTATATATTGGGTACAATATAATATCAAATTATTGACTCTACAATAATAAATACGAATTCTGCGTGAATTAAAATATCGTATAAAAAGCGTATTTTACGACTGGGCAACGCCGGCCGCCCCTGTAAGGTTTTTCCTAAATGCCTTCAAGCATATTAAGTAGATATATATGTTGTTCAGGCTTCAGACTGGATTTGAATGTCCACTGACATGTCCGGATTAAATTAGGAATACAATAGTCATCAATCTGCTACGTCTAATACTGAAACCACATTTTAAGCGTTAAACGCGTAAATTAAATAAACATGTTTTATTTTGCATATGTTAAAGCATATAAATGAGATCCATTCTGTTTGTTTTTCATAGCATTTTGTTTGTCGGTCACGATTTACTTGGAAATGGTACTTTTATCGCTAAAAGCACAGGTTGAGAACAACCGTTCTTGTTATCAACGTTTAACATATCTTTTTTTTTTTTTTTGCAGTTAATTTATAAAGCCAGTATGTCTACAAGTTTTATGCATATGTTTATTTATTTGTATGTATTTTTCTTGTCGCTGACGTTGCATAAAGCAATGTTGGAAAAACGTGTACGTTCGCTTATACGATTTCATCCTTTGTTTAGAGGGATGAAAAAAAATCTCTGAATAATGAATGTATTACACATTGCTTTAAAGGTCGAAACTAATATTAGTAACGTCTGAACGATGTTAACTGTAAAAGAATGATTTATTTCTTTTAGGCATGTATACGTTCACATTAAAGGCCTGTACACACACACACACACACACACACACACACACACATATATATATATATATAGTTGAAATATATATATATAGTTAAAATATATATATATATATATATGTACATATAAAATAGATTTTGTCTCAGTGTTTGTGTGCAGTGAGTTCGTTTCTTCTAGCCTCGAAAACGGCTGGGACGGTCCTTATGAAACTGCAGACGAATGTACTATATGTACCGTGTAATATTCATAGATAGGGTTTTTTTTATCGAAATCTATTCGATAATTATCGATAAATGATAATTGAAATAATCCGATTCAAGGAGGAACAGGTGATTTTGGCAAAAGTTAACACCTTTCACAGCAAATGCATTTGAGAAGTTTTATTTTCATACAACCAGAAAGGCCCGACATATTAAATACACAATAGGTTATTTGATATGTCAGGGGTGCGTTCAAAATGAATCATTTTGTTTAGAGCACAACTGAAGCATGATATTTGACTTTTGCGTTTTAAACTTCAATACTAACCACTACATATATACAAAAATAAGTTTATAAAAATAAACATTAGGTTCACTACAGTTCAAGGTAGACTACAATTTATTTTAGATTAAGTGACCACGGGGAGGCATGTGAAGCTTCCTCCCGGTGCACTGCGATGGGTCCTCGACTAGAGCAGGCAATCAATTGATTTGATTGAAAAATGGGCTATTCCACCGATTGTGATAAAAATACAAAATATAGGTGTGTAGAATATTCGTTAATCACCTTCACTCCTGAGCAAATTCTGGTCTTTCTTCTAGTATATATATTATTTCGCACGCCTATAAGAGGGTCCGAATTACATACAGAATAATTTGAATTACATATTGGCGAGTTTGAATTGCCTACTAAGCACCGCTCTTTGAGTACCTTCGGTCTTTTTGTATAAGTGTTTGTCACAACAAACCCCTGTAGAGATACGTCACCTTACTAGTAAATCCTAGACAAATATTCAAAATAAGAGTATTTGAAGTCCCAAAAATAAAATCTTATCGACATAGCTATATACAATCAGATGCATAGAATAATAATATACTATATGTCGGCAAGATTTTACCTTTAGAGCGACCCTCATAGGACAAAGCACGGTTTGAACGTCCCTGCACAGCCATAGTTTATCGCTGTCAAAAGTGCATTAAGAATGTTGGTTACTATGTAGAAAAATAATTTATGGAACGCAAAGGTACGTTTGATTAAATGGTACAACTCCTGTCTCCGTAGGTTTCCAACTCTTTTAGTTAAAAATTCGGAAGCTTTGCTTTTAAAACAACCCTCGTATGAAAAATGTGATTCTGGCCACCCATGCGCGTACATGGTTCATCAGTGAAATTAAAAAATGGTTGTTTTTGGAGCAGAAATATGTCCCTCGTTTTAACTGTGCCACTTTTGCCTTCCTAGCGTTTTTGATTTTTAAGTTAAAAATAAGAGGTTTTACTTTTGAAATGACTCATATATATATATATATATATATATATATATATATATATATATATATATATATATATATATATATTGGCAGTAAGTCATTATTCAAGCACATCTGATTGAACATGACAGAGTTATTTTATTCCGATTTTTCTAGATATCTTTTCGATTCTCCAAACGGTGTGTTCTTTATTTCAGTTGTCATTTTGTATAATTATTATGTAGGTGCTAACTCTGGTATAGGTTAAAGTCAATATATTTTTTCCTTCCGGGAATTTAAATTGCATTCTTTATTTTTATTTTTGCATTTTTTTATTCAAAGCTTCTTTAGACTATATATATATATATATATATATATATATATATATATATATATATATATATGCGTTTATATATAATAGTTAAACTGAATTAATTTAGAATTATATAAGTTGAAACTTTTCATATATATTTTAATGATATAAATATTCATTGGTTTAGAAATTGAATTAAGTTTTAAGGTTTTATTCTAATTGTCAAAAGCTTTATTTTGCAATTAATCCGGTAGGTGACCATCTTTTCTCAAGTTCCTCTGGGGTGCTTTCTGTCTGTCTGTCTGTCTGTCTGTCTCTCTCTCTCTCTCTCTCTCTCTTCCTCCCTAAGAGTACATTGTTTAACTATACGTGTTTATTATATACTCTATCTATCACTCTTGGTTCTTTCAATTTTCCTGTTCTTTTTTATTAATCGAAGTTAAAGAGAAAGGTATAAACAGACGTTAATAGCCTATTATAAATAAAGTAAAATATCAAGACGATTAATCATATTATTTAACGTGCCACTATACAGAAGAATGAGAGAAATAAATAAAGCCAGCAGAAAGATGTTTTGTTTCGACCTTTTATTCTTATTATAAAATTTGTTGTATTTCACAATTTACATTTTCCTAATTAAATACATTAATGGATTGCTGAACAGGAGACTAAACCGGTCATATTTATTCTTATTTATTTTTCGTTCATGTATATAGTATAATTACCTCATATGACATTTGACCTAGTACAAATATATTCAAAAGGGTCCTCCGTCGTTATACTAAGGTTAATTCGAAACTAAGAATGTATTAGAACCTATAGAAAAAGAGGATTAAGTTCGACATGTAAAACTCCTCTTGCCGGCATTCCATTTGCAAATCTTTATGTATTTTTTTTCTCCTACGTCTTTATTACATTCGACTTCGAATCTCTATAAAAGGATTTGTCCGTCGCCTTTTCTTTCAACTTCTTGCAAGATAAGATTTTCATTCTTAGACACAGAGAGTATCGCTTATAAGACGCTTTGCTCGTAACGCGGTATGTCAGGGCGACATTTTACGTAGAATTTTAGCATTTTATTCAGATTAACATACTAAGGTTTGGAATATTTTCTTTGCTCTATCATACTAAATTTTGAAATATTTTTAGGCCTGACATGCTAATGTAATACTTATTGTACTCTTCGATCTGTTATGTTGACGTTTTGTATCATCGCGCGGACGCGCATATGCAACTCTATGCGAAATCACATCACCGACAGAGAAAAATAAATATTTTACAAAGGAGATCACGTCATAGGCATGGAAAACGTTTGAGAGCACGTTAGAGACGTGAACCACGTTCAGAATCACTTTAGACGCGTGAGTTACGTGTGGGAAAACGTTCGAGATCATGGGTATGACGTCACTTCCGTAACAATGAGCAAATAAATGTTGTCACAAAGAAAATGCGAGTTGAAGTTCTTTTATTTTCTATGTCTATTTTGCGACTGAAAGCTACAACGTGTTGATTCCCGAACAACGTTACAGTTTTACTATTATATTTTTTGGTCTGTCATTCTTAAGCTAGGATTAGTATTTTCGTCTGTCTGTCACTTTAATTCCACATGACCCACTTGTTTACCTTACAAGGTTAAGTGATAAATATGATTTTCGCGTGTCTGTCAAATTTAACATTAAAATAAAATGATAGTATTTCTGTTACGCTGGTTTTAAATAGCATGTTGATCGCCTAAAGCACACATTGTCTGAATACATATCGAGGATATATTAGCGGTCTTTTGTTTGTCGCTTTCCTTCCTTCGTAAAGTCTATTTTCTATGACAAAAACAATTTTCATCATAATAAAACCCGAATGAAATTTACATTTTCTAACGAAATAAAGTTTGCTTTCGTAGATGAAACTGTAATGCATGTATTCGTTTTTAGACATGCCGTTGCAGATTCGTCCTTACATATCTACGAGAGGGTTTGAGCAACATTAGGCCAATAAATCAGTACGTTACTCTGTGACAGTTCAACATGGCCCATTCACGTTTAAACATGAAACAGATTTTACAGTGATGAACGTGTTTTGACATTCACAGGATAACCTATAATTCTGCCTTTTTATGTTTTAGGAAGGCAAGCTTTCTCAGCTACGTATCTATGAGAGAGTCGTGCTGTCACTGGGTAGATACGTTAGTCTGTCACGTTCTAGCTCGGTCTATCAGACTTAAATACCCAGGTGTCAAGTTCAACAAAAGTTTATTTTCGGCTGTCGGTCGGTCACACTTACATTTGAAATGACTCTATCATACATCTATAAAATTTATATGTGTGTATCTACAAATGACTTTCCGAAACAGTATTTTATACATAATGTTATAGTCGTGGAAAAAATGTCAGGCTTTCGTTTGATATAGCAGTTTTTACGTCAAGTTTTCGTCATCGGTGTATCCTGCTTGTTTGGCGTAAATTCTTTCTCTCATCTGTTAAAGTTAATTTGGCATATCGTTTTCAACGAGCTATTACATTTTCGTAAGCCTTTCACTATATAACTTGACAAAAGTCTTTCGTTGTTCTCGCATTCGTAAGTTACATCTTACTTTCTCGCCAGTTTGATAGACATAATGTATTTTGAGGATTTGACACGCTAACGGGTAACAAGTTATTTTAGACGATTTATCAGTTTGACATATAATTAAACCGAAAATAGTAATTCGAACTTAAATTTGATTTATTTCCTTCGTTCGTCTTGCCAGATTTACGTTTAATATAAGTACTGCTATAGGTCACGTTGAAGTTTGACATAAAAATTTCATGGATCGGTCTTATTCACTGCACCTCTCACAATTCATTTCGACAAAGTTTGCTTCGATTTGCGATATTTAAGTTTGACATACGATTTCCGTCAATTTGTAATGCTTATTTTTGAAAATATCATTTTAATTGGTTTGTGAGGCTTACGTTTAACATGAAATTTTGATAAAATTGGCAGACTAAATTTGACATGAAATTTATATAAACCATTGCCGACTAAATATAACAAAGCATTTTCATCGGTCAGAGATGCTTATGTGTGACACATTTTTGTAAGCATATCAGTCTAAATTTCATGTAGAATTTTCATCAATGTCCCACATTAAAGTTTCCTATAACGATTTATTCAATGTGGCAAGCTTTCATTTGACATGCCACTTTCGCCTCTGTCAAGGTTTCATCTTGAAATTGTCTTTGTATGCATGTAAGCATTAAGGAGAAAAGTTGAATGCCTTCTGAAGGGAAATTCGATTCTTATAAGACACTATCCTCAAGTAATTAAAGTTACTCTGAATTTTGGATCCTTTTTCATGAAGATAATTAAACATGCAAATAAAGTTTGGCTAAAGATTCAGAATAGCAAATTCGCAGCTCAAATGAGATCTCCTTGTTATAGCTACGCACATTGGCTTCTACAAGAATGGTGTAACACGTTCAAGTGATATTGCCTTTTAAAAAATAGCACAAAGCTCAATACTTCATTAGATTAAATTAATTTTTGTTCTCGATGACAATAAGATCAATAGTTTATTTAAAAACATACTGTGACATGGTCGGTTAAGGGGAGAAATTTAATGCTTTTAACTGCTTTAATAACTAAACGTTTTAGATGTTAAGGAAGACTTTAATAAAACATTTGAATATCTATGCATCTCGTATAGAAATCAAATATAAGCTTTAATTTCTGAGAACTTTGACTGAAATAAAATGATTATATGAGATAACTGTAGGAAAGTTGCAATCCTAGTTGCAGAGAATATCCCTAATGATGCTAAATTATACACATCTGAGAGAGGAAAGATAACGAAATACCGAAGTCGTATGTACGATGCAGAATTAAATTAGAATTGTAGGAATATTTCCAACTAACGGAAGAATAAATCCGGTGAACTAAATTCAAGAGAAATACAAAAGATTGCACTTAAATAAACGGTCATAATTTTAAGAAGACCTATCGGTTAGTGTGTAAGCAATAGCAGATAAATATATGCAATTCAAAAGATGTCTCATCCCCAGCAAAAATAAAATAAGAAAGTTAAAAACAATAGGACGATTTAAATCTTCTCAATAATGAAACAAATGTTTAATTGTCACACGTGAGAATGCGATATAAAATCAAGGATAAGCTTTGAAACAAAATATGGCGATAGTCGATTTGCGAGAAAGAACATGACAGGTGTGTACAATATTTAAATCAATTATATTCGGTTAGCAAATAAATTATACAAAAAAAGTTAATTGTACAGAAAATACGAAAATTCGTGAAATTGAGTTTGAAGCAATGTTTAGTTTCAGAAGAGTTACAAATCCTGGAGATGATGAATTCTCAGTGGACAGCTGTTCTGTACAGGTTCCAGACTTTATAAGTTTGTATCCAAAAAGAAAAAGACCCTTTCCGTTTTGACACGAGAAAAACGTATGCAACATTTCTAAAAAGCTTTAATTTTTAAGGAGCAATTCTGGTTTCTGATTGAACGTGAATTAATTTGATTCGTCAGTTCCAAACAGCAACGTTTATAAATAGAACATCCCAGCTGGGAGAGACCATACCCCCATCACTCGTCTGATGGGGAAGGTCTCCTAGCAGCCTCGGCTGCAGGGAGACAGTGTAGTAGTACTCATCAAGGATTCATCACTTGACACTCAGCCCAACAGATGAGGGGCCGGGAACCGACCACCACCTGCTGGACTGAGGTACGCCGCCTGCGTAATACCTAGGAGGTCCACCCTCCCAGGCCTTGCCACTGGGCTTTCCAGTGGAGTAAGTTTATCGCTTACTGCCTGAGACGCCCCGACCGGGGAATGTCGACATGGTTACTCAGGCAATTTTTACAATTGCAAAAGTGCCCCTCCTTAGGGGAGCCTTCTGGATCCCCACTTTCGGGTCTTGTGCCACATTTAGCTGAGGTGGAGAGCAAATAAATCTCTACCTCCATTACTCGTCTGATGGGGAAGGTCTCCTAGCGGCCTCGGCTGCAGGGATACAGGGTAGAAGTACTCGTCAAGGATCCGTTCTCGACACTCAGCCCAACAGGTGAGGGGGATGGAACCGGCCCAGCACCTGTCGGACTGAGGTACGCCGCCTGGGTAATACCTAGGAGGTCTATCCTCCCAGGCCTTGCAACTGGGCTTTCCAGTGGAGTAAGTTTATAGCTTACTGCCTGAGGAATGCCGACGGGGTTTGTCAGACAATTTTTACAATTGCAGGATTGACCCTCCTTTAGGGGAGCCTGCTGGTTTCCCACTTTCCGGCCTTGTGCCACATTTTGCTGAGGTGGGCGGCAAATAAATCTCTACCTCCATTATGAGTCAAAAATATTGCAACAAACGTGCTTCGCGAGAACTTATGTGGCCATAAAGTGTTTGCGTAACATCTTGCACTTGTGTGTCCCTGTATTCTGACTCTTTTTGTATATGAATTATTTGCAATCTAAACAGAGATCCAATGATAAATGATGGCTAACTTGTAACTGCTGTCTCGGATCACTTCAGTTCAAGTGTGTAATGGTAGGAAGGGGGCTAGGTTACTGTGACTGCCGACTTGGGCATATGTCACTGAGCCTCAACCTCGTCTTGTTTCTGGATCAATCAAGCAAATGAGGAGATGTAGGGTACAGTCATGCGAGAGATTTTTTATAGCCACTTCACGTGACTCTTTAATCGGAAGGGTCCGGAAATCCTGCAAGCCGAAAGGTTCAGGGAAATGACTAATTAATGTAAAATAGTATGCATGAATTGTTATGTATTTTTAACATTTACATTGGCAAACGCTGCGATATAAATGGACCCCTTTGTAGGATGTAGCTTCCTTTCTTTAATGTTGATTTTTAACAATTTTTTGTCGTTCCCCCTTAGTCGCCATCTTTTCCCTCATCAAGGTTTTTTTTTTTTTTTTTACTTTCCTTACTCGTTTCATTTCAAAGTTGTTGTATCGAATTTCTTCCTTTTCCCCTCGAGTTCTCTTTGACACTTGATGACGCTTTTCCCTATCATTCCGATCGTTCCGTTCTCACAACGAGGCTGGTAATCTGCCTAAAGAGAAAACAACAAATAAGTTTTATCAGATCGTGTTTCTAATGGTTTCTTTTCTACTTTTTACAACTTCCATGTCACCTTTCCAATGCGTTAGTTCTCATTCCAGGAATCTTCTCAGTCTCGGTATAACACGCAATTTGTGTTTACTATTTTCTTACTCAAAGACGTGACTCTCAAAAGCTTTCCTGTCACATTAAATACAAGGTTTAGCTTCTGCGAATGAGCTTGCGTATAAATATTTAGGCGGTTTGAGATTAAATAAGTTCGAGTAAAATGTCCAGCTCTTAAGGCAATTAGATTAGGATATAAAAAGATAGATTAAAAAAAAATGAAATTTATATATGAAAGATAATTGGAGGTAGATAAATCTTCACCAAAATAAAATTGGAAAATAGACAAATAAAACTAGAGATAGATAGATAAATAGATATAAACACATGAATAACTGCTATTATATCCACACGACATAAAAGTTCTTGCTACAAACGTATAAAAAGATATATGCGTGCTTTCAACGCACTTACATACTTACGCAAAATGTTTATATAAAGAGAAACATGCATGTATAACAGAGAGAGTCGTTAAACTAATAAGTCCCGGAATATCAACTAGGCTTAAACCTCTGTCAAATCAACTAAATGTTGCATCGTTCTGCCTGTTTTACCAGTATTTAGATCAGAATCCCGCCCAGGAACAAAAAGCCCTTGTACTCCCTATGCGAAAACACACTCTACAAACACGACACGCAGCAAAATCGCACTCCTACACACGAGAGATCTTTAGATGCCAGAAAGCCTTCTACTCTAATAGTTTCTTTCAGAAGAGTGCTAAACGTTTAAATTCCCTCTCAGGTGCCTGCTACCCTGACTGCACAGACATGTCGAAATACAAGTGTAATGTAAACAGATATCTTACTGCTCAACTTCTAACTTGGAGCCCTTCAACATTATATCCCAAATGGTAGACATTTACATCAAAGTGTCAATGTATTTTGTTTGGGACGAAAATGCAATACGTGTGACACCCTGCACTGAAGATTCCCGAAAGGATGAAACACTAGTGTCTGTAGGTATTTAATTATTATAGTAAAAAATAATTATGACAGCCCCTTTAAGAAATTCGTTTCTTATCGTTGAGCACTTTCAGTTGAATTAAAAGTCGGTCAATTTAGCTCTTATGCGTAGATCATCGTATAACGATTAGATCACTGTTTGTCTGGCGTAAATGAACACTTAAAATTAAGATGTTTAAAATTCAACGTTATTTCAAGCGGTTAATGATAGCCGAATGGATTAGGTCTCCGCTAATCAAGCCAGAGATGTCTCGTGATACGGGGTTCGAATCGTTCGACTGGTAGTAATCGTGACACCCAGCTCTGAAGATTACCGAAAGGATGAAACACTAGTGCCTGTAGGTATTTAATTATTATAGTAACAAATAATTATATATATATATATATTGCATGGTGGTTCATAGTGTCACATCGATTTAGAATATTAGATTTTTTTAAATTGTGAAAGACACACGCAAACACGCACAAATATATATATATATACACACATATATATATAGATATAGATAGATAGATAGATAGAGGGAGGTATATCTACATTGTTCAAACACGTTTGAATATATGGTTGTGGCAGTTTTAATCATTTAGAACTGTTTTAAAGCTTCACCGGTCACTTCTTTTTCGACCAAATTTCAAACAATTATTACAGTTTATAGATTACTTTCTTGGCTATATTGTGAAAAAAATCAATTTTTTACATTCAATTTTTGACATTATATAATCAATTCTTAATGCTGCAATATTTTAAGTTATAAATTTATTATATTTTATACTAGAATATCTTGTCTTTTTCGTTTCCAGTTTTAACAACTAGTCGTTTACTTTTCCATGTTTAAACTTAACCATATTACTTTGCATGCTCGCATTTTTCTATTGTAATATATATTTATAAATAAAGAGAGACAGAATGACAAACGAAACCGTTATTCGTCTTTGTTTTAATGGCGAAGTATGATTTATTATAGAATAAGAAAGAATTCATTACATCAAAAGAAAACATATTTTAGCAAACTGCATCGCAATCAATAAAAAATACATTTACCTTCATTTTCCCAGAAAAGTAAAAAATAATTTGAATTTTCAATCAAATTTAAAATAATTTCACTCAATTATTCTCCTTTAGCAAAACTAAATTATAACTTCGCCTTCTGCCAAAATGCGTCGTTAGACTTAATCAAAAAGTTACATTTTTCATTTATCATCAACTGTTTAGTATATTGCTTAATTTCATGTTGCTATTCTGAAATAGATATCGATTTGAATAAACATCTTATATTGCACAATGCATGAACTAAAAGAGTGTGCAAAGGAAGGCAATTGAAAACTCGAAAAAAATATCTCTATCTCTATCTACTATTATTTAAACGGAACTTTATCTGTGTATTTGTGTCTCTGTAAGTTCTTTCCTTATGGACTTGAAAACGGCTGAGTCCATATTTATGAAGCCTTACAGAAAGATACTTTTTTGCCTGGCTGTGTTCTTAGATAGGTTTTGTATCGGAATGACCTCGATAAGTATCGATAATAAACAAACGAAATAATCTGCAAAAAGAAGGAACACGCGATTTAACTAAAGTTTAAATCTTACACAGCCTAACATCACAAGTGCGTTTGGGGAGTTTTATTACAAAACAAGATGAAAGGTACAACACATAAAATCAACAGCAGGTGCTTTGATATAGAAGAGGTGCGTTCGAACTAAATGTTTCTGTTTAAAGTATAATAAAAAAAAATAATACTTGACTTTTTAATTTTAAACTTCAATTTAAGTCATTTTCACCGCACAAGCAGTAATGCCAGGCATATAAAATTAACCGTAGTTTCTTTCTTTTATGACCAGGGCGCGTTAAGAATTAACTGTTTCTATTTAGATCAGAATTGACGCATGATACTTGACTTTTGCATTATATACTTTAATGCAAGCCATTATATATAAAAACAATTTATAAGACCAACAGTAGGTTTTCTACAGTGCAATAGACTACAATATATTGTAAACTTCTTCACTTCAACAAACATATGGATCTTCCTTCCGGTTCATCGCGATTGTTCCAAAATTAGAGCATGCAATCGATTTGATTGAAAAATTAGCTATTTCATCATTTTCGATGACAATAAAATTATGCCTTGACCTATGTACAAAATAGGCTTCGTGGCTTCTTGGGGAATGCCCTTTTCTCTTCCCTGCAACCTCTCCCCTATAGGAGAGACGTTGCAAGCCGGTTTTGTTTTATCCTTACTTCCATGGCAAGTGGTCGTCTTAGCTCCAATCTCTGGTCCCTCCTCGCAAATCTTTCACGAAAAACACCCGTCTAGCCGAAACCACTGCCAAAAATTTTACCCATTCTTTATCTGTGCCAAAACCAAAACGTAGATTCCACGAACAAAGCTTCTTTCTTAGAAGTGCACGCCTGTGAAACTCTCTTCCGTTTGCCTGTTTCCCACCTGACTACAACCTGGATGTCTTCAAGTCCAATATAGACAAATTCCTGATGAACCGCCCCCTTAAGTAAGACACTTTATCAAATCTCCAATGCTAACGCACTGTACACGCAATAAGCCTAATCCTCGAGTGGCTTCCGGGCCTTGATAAGTGGTGACCACCTTCTAAAAAAAAATATGGGAGCTTGAAACATTCGTTGATAATCATTTTATTCCGGGCATCGTCAGATCACCCCGCTAATATTTGATATTTGTGGGTTAGGTTTATTTCTAAAACCGTAAAGCAGTGTTGTTTGAGAGTATGGGCAGTCAACGAGAATGGTGAATGGTATTCTTACAGTTTGGTCAGAAACTGCTGAAACCGACCCATGAAGGAACTCTGCTAGATACCGTTGTTTAGGTACTTTTGTTGGTTATATGTTGATTTTATTTCACACGGGGCCACAAAATACAATAAGATTAATGCATGGAAGTGCACCTCATAAACTGTACTTGTATTTTACTAGATGTAAGTCTAAACTGAAACGATACCTGGAGCCATTTTAAAATTTCTACTTGGATTTTGCTTACGAAAGTCTATCTCATTTTGGGCGTGTAGAACTGGCTTGCTCGGAATTTCTAGGAAATAGCTATTATATCCCCGTTGGCGAATATGACGACGTTAGGTTTTTGCAGTTCTTGCATAGAGGTGTCGCAATCCTCTTATATCCAGCACGTGGTATTCAAAAACAGTCACTCATCGAAAATAATACTTACTAGGCTAAATTTTGCTTAAATTGGTGATCATTCGAGAATCAGTATTGCAATGTGTTTAGGGTGTATACTACTACGTCGACTTAATAAATTATATTTTAAATTGCAATTTTAACAATGTCGTTTTTCTTTTCCAAGTAATGATTTTTTTATTCAAAACAACGGAAAGTAAATCTGTATTCACGAATACGAACTTATTATAACAATATTAAAATGTTATATTAGTGTATGGGTAGAAATATTATAGAAATGTTTAGTGACGTGACAATTTCCCGCTCTTATCTTACATATATGCATATACATGCATATACACATACACACAGACACGTGCGCATATATATGCACCCGAAACGTTAGCATTTTTCAGTATAATAATACGTTGTCTTCAATCAGCGATAATTCACATAAAATTTACGCTTTTCTGAACCGGGAATTAAACTGTATATATAATGTATCATAACTAGGGCTATGACAACGGCATATTCTTTGCATTGTTTGTACCCTCGAGTATATGCCCGACATAGTTATAGAAAGTTAATCAACCGAGAACCACATAACTTTACATAAAAGTATATAGCATATAAACGGATACACATTCGAGAGTCAAAACAATGAGAAGAATATGCTGTTCTCATAGCCCTCATCATAACTTTCAAACAAGTTCCTCTTTATTTTCTATCACATTTACGTAATTCTTACACTCGTATTTTCTATAGACTAACGTTCCGCAAGTCCACATTTATGCCCACTTTGTATAACCACATTTCATTTGATGTTCGTATCCATCTTACTTTATATATTTTTTCATTGATCTATTGATAGCGAATTAATCATATATTACACAATTAAAATTCCATATCCATGTTCTCTCGCATAATTTATGTATCAAGATTACCCCAGTCTATAACAACTGATAACGCAAAAAAAAATTATTTTATAGGAAGGAAGCTATCGATGACAACAACCGTGAAAGAGATTCTCTTTACTTTATGTCTTGATTTACTTAAATGTTTGCTAAAAAGAATATTAATCTTTATTTTATTTTTCTATTTCCACAGACGGATCTAGTACCTGGTCAGAATGGTGGGGCTATGACGGATTATCAGGTAAGAATTCTTCCAAATACGTCTTATTTTTTAATTTTATTTTTATGTTACTTCTGTTTATTCTGTACACCATTTCGCCAATGAGGGTATGTTTTCGATCGTATTAGTCACCATGCGTTTCTATAGCCTTTTTCTAATTATATACCACAGTCAAAATTTAAATTGATCTAATTTTTGAATAATTTGATAAAAAGTTAGGTTCAAGATCATGAAACAGGTCGAGGTCACACATTTTGTACGATATCTCTATTCTATCCATAGTTGAGACTCTCTACTGGCCGATATTATAGTAACCGAAGTGTTACGTTTTCGTATTATTTGGATTCGTCGGACTACTATTCTCATCTTGAGTGTATTTTCATAACGTTTCGGTCGATGTAATCTCCGGCATTCTTCAGGTGTATCTTGTCGAACTCAGGAATGTTTCTTTCCAACTCGGAAATTTGGGCGGAATTTCGAGCGGAACCCTTTATTTACGTCACAGGGGTAGCGTGCTCTTGTTCCCTCAGGCATGACTGGATAGTGCCTTATCTCGCTTATATATATATATATATATATATATATATATATATATATATATATATGTGTGTGTGTGTGTGTGTATGTATATATATATGTATATATAGTATGCCTTTACTTACTTGTATATATTATCTTTAGTTTATAATTACTCGTTCCCATATCGTATTCACTTCTATACTAGATCTTCATTTAGAAACGTCGTCTCACATTTTATTCATTTTTATATTAGCCTAATATTTTAGCCTGAAAAATTCACTTGGGTGCAAAATTGTAAGTGAATCTCAACTTCCGCACGCACATACATACACACGCACTCACATACATATATGCTTTATAATTAAATAATACAAAACATGACAAAGATAGAAAATGTTTCTTATAGTAGAATGCATTGATATAATTGGAATGGCTTCATGTACTACGTTGACCAGTTAAAAACAAGAAAAAATGATGATTAAAATAAAAACTGAATCAATTACAATTTTTATTAATTTATCAAAAAATCAAACTAAGAATTATATTAAGAAAAATCATGAACACAATTTTTTTTCACAAATCGACACGTTTTACAAGAGGATGAAAATTCGTCAAATGGGTCACTGATTATCTGAAATTCGAAAAGTTTTAAAGGATTGATAAATGTCGTAAATTATTCCAATTTTATTTCTCGCATCAAATTGTTTTTAGCTCATCTACAAAAGTTTTCCAAAAGTAATACACTCTTCATTTACTTCTCCTGAATAAATCAGATAAAATTTCAAATTGCATTCGTTTGAGGACCGACATTATGCATTCAATATCGGGAATCTTTCTATTTCTGATATTAACGGTGCATCTATCTAAGAAAGACAACCCTGTTATCGACGTGCGCCAGAAGCAAATATTATTTTAAAGTGTAAAGGCATGGTGGTGACTATATAGAAACATAAATTCTAGGGCAAAAATGTCGCTCGTTTTAAATTATACCACTATTGCTTTCGTAGCTCTTCGCTTTTGTAAGTTTAAGAAATAGAAAGCTTTACTTTTGGAACAGTCTTGTAGCTATCAATCTTTCTTGCTCTTCCTCTGTCTTTGTCTTTATCTCTCTCTCTCTCTCTCCACACACACACACATACACATATATATATATATGTGTGTGTGTGTAATATATATATATATATATATATATAATATAAGAGAAGCTGTAAATACCTTATATATTTACATTACGCCATTTTTCTCTTCCAATTTTCAGATTTTTATCATGTAAAAACGCACTTTATTTCCTTGTATTGGCTTGATTGTTGATATTTCTTCTGATGAGTTAAGGGCAAAATAGATTCACTAATTGATATAATAATCAAGTGTTTGATTTTGTCATACGAAGCACATACTGTCAGGAATTGTAAATCTCAACTGAATTAAAGGAACAGATTGTAAGATGGTCAACATCATGAACTTTGGAATAGAAACTTGTATCATTCATTCACTCTATATATATAATGTATGCATGTATGTTTGTATGTACGTATGTATGTATGTATGTATGTATGTATGCGCGTATGTATGTGTGAATTTCAACGTGGATATTTATTAATATGTATACTCATAAGAAAAAGATTATTTTAAGCCGGAACAGTATTATTCCTAATTTAATACTCAATGGGAATTTGATTCTTTGTTTTTCTGAAGTAAGAATGATATTGTTACTATTCGTTTACTAATGAGAATTTTGTACGAGGTTTGTTCCAAACCAATGCATCCGATTTTTATATTCCACCCGAATAGATCAAAAGGAAAGCAAATTGCGTTGTTATCATTACGGAACTTATGCATTCATAGCGTGAAAGTTTCATCTTTCTGTTGCTAATATTGACAGCGTGATATTCTAAGAAAACAATCCATGTCATAGACATGCGTCAGAAGCAGGGATGCATCATTGTAATCCTGGCTTAAACGCACTAATAATTGTGGTAACTATGTAGAAGTGCAAATGCTGAAACACAAATAATGGTACCACTCTTATCTTCGTAGTTTTCCAAATATTTTAGTGAAACAAATAGGATTCTTACTCTTGGAACGACGCTCGTAGCTGTCTGTCTCCAACTAAAATTATACCAGTACGTTTATTAATGTAGAATTGTATTCTCTTGTGACGTTCAGTTTAGTTTACTATACAATTTTAGACTAATAAACTATGTTTTAATGTCTTATTTTGTGCAAAATAAAGTATCTGTTTTATTGCTATTAGACAATCCTCCCACGCTTTGCATGTTTTCCTGTGGTTACTCTAGTATATATCCGTTCGTTACAATAGCATGCTCCTCGTCCTTACCTCCTTTCATAGACGGATTATTGCACTGTATATCCGTTCGAACAAGATATTAACCCTACTTTTGCGGATTAATACTGTGTTAGTTATGTAGTTATCTATTTACTGCGTAATTGTTTTTACGTCGTGTTTTACTGGGTTAAACATTCTGGAATATCGGTAAATAACCTTCGTTATTTAGTAGCAAATTCATTCATCCATTTCGAAGGAATTAGATGACTCTACAGTTGGCATTGTTTTTCCCCGACATCTTTCTAGTACGAACTTTTTCAATGAAGATATAAGGTACATATTGGAGCAAGCCCGTAAAGATTATCAACACATGAAAATGTTTCTACAGAACGAATTGAATTCGAAATTAGCACACCCAGGTTATTAGTCCCTGACGTTTATCACTAAGAAACTGTTACACCCTTTTACCAAATAATAGTTATCTATATCAGCGAAAATGAACTAGTTGCGTATTTTTGTTTATATTCCTAACTGTTGTCAGATAAAGCAACTAATTCGAGGTTGAATGATAAAATTGTTTGTCTAGAAAAGACGACATGATTTCATTCCCGCTTGATAAAAACCGGTATACTTTTTTGTTGCAGACCATCTACTAATCGAGCAGTTGTGTTCAAATCCCAAGAGCGATAGCTGTTTTCTATCATGTATGAAAGTGGCACAATGTTCAACGAGGGAGATTAGAGATGCGCCACTGTATAACTCATGATCTCTAAGGATTCAAGTTATGACAATAGAACTATTGTCAGCACCGCCAAAATGCACCGCTGGATCGCCACGAATAACAGAGAAGTTGTCAGCTATTGTTATGGTCTTTGGGGTTGTTTTAAATTGAGGGCAACATCATGCCACATTACATCCTCGAAGTTGGCTTGAAAGTCAGTACAAAAGTGGACCTGGATGTGCTGAAGAGTGTGGCGATACCCTGGTGCAATAAGGTCATCTCTGACAGAATCTGCGTGTAGCAGCAGGACAGGGCGCTGGTCCACAACTCCAAAGAGACCTAAATTTGGCTTCTACGACTTTGTACGCTTCTTTCACTGCCCCCCCCCCGACCTGAAACCGTCGGAGTACTTCGTTTACTCGTACATCAAATTCATCACAACATGACATTCCACAACACCAAAGCCAGCCTGATTGGCGCCATCCGCCGAGTATTCGCAAAGCTCTCACCGGCGCTTGTGAGAAAGGCATGCCCCCAGTTCCGGACCCGTATGAAAGTAGAAGCTGGAGGCGACTATGTTGAATATATGTCAGCTCCACTATATGATCAAGTTGTCTGAATTGATTTTTATCAATGAAAGTTTTAAAATAGAGGTGCAGTGTCGTTTCTGTTAGAGCAACAAATTTATCATTACATCCTGTAGCAGCATACATTTGTTTATATTCATAATTGTTGTCAGAATAACAAATTAATATTTATAAACTGCAGCTAATAGTTCTTTATTAAATATTAAGATTCATAGACCGCTTTAACGTGAACATCGTATGAACGGCATAAAAAGATACTAGACTCTTAAGAAAATTCCCATAATTCCAGTAATTATAAGAGCAACCAATCTCATGAAAAGAATTTTCAAAACCACACGATAAATATACCCGGTAAACCTAGTGCAAAGGAGATACAATCTATTGCATTAAGAAAAGTTAGAATTTACAAAAAAAATCTCTCGGTTTAAGTGTATAAAATAGCGAGTTAAAGTCTGGCATTTAGTAAGTTGCCCTTTAATTCATCGAACATAATTTTACGGAAACATATAAAGCGGTAGTAAAAATCTACATAGGTGTTTTTTGTACATTTTTACTGTTTTCTTTTAGATATTTTAAGTTTATTGACAAGAATTTCGTGTAAAATGCTTAAGCAAATCGATTTCAATGCGGCCCAGATGTAAACCACATATATCAAGAGTATCTTCAAAGACGATAAACACATCCTCTTTAACACTTGAGCACATGTTATTTATCTTGATGAGCAGAGTTAACGTAACATGCGGTTGCGATTTCCTAAGCAGGAAAGAGAAGTTGGGGCATACAGAAATACCATTCAGTACCATTCAATATCATAGTTCACGTAATGTTTTCTCTAACCAGACAAACAGTAAACGATTTGTAACCATGTAATTATGTAAACCGTTTTTAAAAGGAACGCAGGTGCACTGCCCGGGAGATTTAAACACAGATCATGAAAAAGTTGATGAGCTACAATAGAAACCGCGTAGTTGTTTCTTTTTTTATTTTATTTTTTTTTACATCGAAAGATTTATTGACAACGTGAGATGCCAAACAAAATAAACATTGCTTAAATAAGTTTAGAAAATCTCTGATGCGATTATATGTGTGCTTCTCACTTAAAAGAGCTATCAAATTATGAAAAGATATTTTAGTTTTTCGTTTTAGTTCAAATTTCTTTTAAACAAAGGAACGCGTAATTGATAGTTCATAGATGCTGAAAGCGCGAAGATATCGATATATTCAAATAGAAATTTGATTAATCGATTTGGAGAAAATGTACTGAAAAAGGCATATCGATGCTGGACATGATTTTTTTTTAAGTCACGCACACAAATTACAAAAAAACAGCATTGGAAAATGAAATATTTGTAAAATAAGCAAATATTATTTAGAATAGAATAACTTCATAGAGTTTACCAGTTCAAACATTTGCAAGTAAGGAAATATAAAAATCTCATATATGGCATATTATATTACGAAGATCACTGATATCCCAGTCATTATAAGATTAACGGGGCTCATATAAAACTAATTTCAAAAACTACCTGACTAATATATCCGGTCAACCAAGTGCAAGAGACATTCAAACATCCACACTAAAAAAGATTTAATTATATTCTTTAAAACAGATTCGATTTTGAATGTATGTAATTGCAGGTGAATGTCTGGAATCCGATAGTATACCTTATCTCCTGCTACAAATTTGAAAGAAATGTAAGAATCTTGCATAGAATGACCTTTTCGGGTGAACTGACTGCGGTTTATTGTATCGTCAAACGTCAATCATTATTCATACAAACAAAATATAATAACTAATAAGAAGCGTCTATTTTGCATGGTCTCTGTTGAATTACTTTGTCAATTTTTGTTTTACCAGATAAGTAGAAAAGTCGGACCTGTGGAACAAATTCGATTAAGGTTTTAGCCGATAAAAATAGTTTCTAAGTTGTCAAAGATTTTGAAAATTAGGACTTGGTACGTGTAGGTCGATTAAACCTGTATCTTCCACTCATGCGAAATTATACATGTATACGTTTAACTAAATACGTTTTCAAGTGCCAAACTGCTTACTTAGCAAAAATCCTGGAAAGCATAATGCTACTATTTCAGTAAATTGACGAGATTCGTCAGGTAACCTAAAATTCCAATTTCAAAGACATATTAAAATGGTGGCAACTATGACTGTAACGTTTTTCAATTAGTATTGATACCCAAGTCACGTGATTTATAACTATAATAAAAAAAACGAATACAGAGTAATAAAGATGGATATATTCGGGGTTGTGGGTAATGAAGAGTTGAAATAACTAACTAGATATGTTGGTTAGTATAGAAATAAATATATATATATATATATATATATATATATATATATATATATATATATATATACAAAATGGGTGAAAGAGACACGGCTAGGATGTAAGGAAAAGCATAGACGTGTAAATAGAAACAGGTTGAAGAAAAGAAACGTGGTAAGAGATGTTTTATAAAAAAATGTATGTTACTCAAACAATTAATCGCCTTAGTAACAGGTCGTGTTGACTTACTACGCTTTGTTACTTTAGTCATTTATTTATTTTTCAGTACCTGTTAAAAACTCTAAGCTAGGCCAGGTGCGTACGTTATCTTAAGGTTCGGAGATAAAATTTGCGAAAAAGAAACAAGTTGGTTGAACTTGTGAACTAAAAAGAATTTCACATGATTCGGAGAAGTTAAAGCCTAGGGTTCCAATAAAAGGTTGCTTTCGTTATTTCGTGTCGATTCATGAATGCAGTTGAATAAGCTTGGAAGGCAATATATTTCCATAGCAACTGAGATGATGAAATCTAATAAAAAGTTTACATGAATCCAATAGGAAAGAATAATACGATCTTCGTCGCATGAATAAAGACAGAACATCATTATGCCAACAACAACAACAATGCATGTCGTTCGTTAAGTTTTCTCTGGTCATAAATTAATAAATCAAAATTTAAGAGTCTGAGTAGACAGCCCCGAGGAAGAAAAGAAAAAAAAAACGCAACAATAGATAAAACAGTTATTCAAAGATGATGTACTGGCTAAAATAAGCTACGTCTAACGTCATTTACGTAACCAACAAATTAGGGTAGTCTACGTCTCCAGATTTATTTTTAGATTGTTAAACTAGCAGCACTAAGCAGGTGCTTTTTGATAATTTTTCCTTTCCATTTTTATGCTGTTTTTTTTTTTGTTGTTTTTTTTTTAAATATTGAACTGCTTGATAAAATAATCTCCAGACTATATGTTTCCAGAAATTTAACAATCCTCCCGAATTGATACAGCGTCTGGTATTCCAAAGAAGCATCCATCTTGTAGCGAGAGGTGAGAGTTATTAAGTAGTTTACTACATATGGTAACATGGGTGAACCATGTTTGTTTTACAGAAACATTTTCATGTGTAACATTTTTATAACAATCAAATGTTCAACAAACGATAAATGAATTTATACGAAGGGAATAAAAAAATGGATGCACACGAGAACGCATAGTCGTTTCATACACAAGAATATGTGCCTTAAACAAACGAGTACTTTAGCGTTGTGTCCGGTTGACGATCAAGCATATTTCAATTTAAAAAAAAACAAAAAACTTTTCTACATATCTATGGTCTGGTTTTCGTTCTTTCCATCATCACTTCCCGCTGTGTGTGGCCGTTGATCTGTATCGATGGATTGTCCAGTCGTTTTTTGAGCTTCTGTTACTCACGACGATTAACATTCATGATGACACTAAGAGACTTGTTGTCCGTTTTAATGATCTATCCGTAATAAAGATTTGTTAACCAAAATATTATTATTTCACTCACTAGTACTTACAAAGATCGACATCGCAGATTGCTCACTGATAAAAACCTGTAGTGTTTTCCCGGAGTCTGGGTGATAAGTCTCCTCGGATTCAAGTAATCTTCATTTCTTTTGACAACCTTTGCAAATAAATCTGTAATATTGCAACAGTCACTTGCTGTTGATTCTTTTTCTACCAATGACTATTGGTCTTCACTGGAATTTTGGTCGCAATAATCATTCGTTAACGTTCCAATCCCACCGCACCTTTCAAGTGAAGGTCTGGTGAATGCTTTAAGTCCTCGGTCTTTTTGTCATCTTTGACTCTTCGACCATTCAATAAACTGCATGCTTCCACTACAATACCTGTCCTGTCTTTCGTGGGAATGAGTGAGAAAAGAAGAATATATGAAAGGGAAGACGAGTGGATAGGTAGGGGATTGGAAAATACGAAGATAGAAATGAGGAGTAAGATAGAAAGGGGAGGTAGTAGTTAGTCTACAACTTCGCAGTTTCAGTTTTCTTGACTTTCTTTTTGTTTTACTCCTGTTCCATTTTCTATATGCTATGTTGGCGATTGCCAGTCTAGTAGATTATATTCCGCATTTCCGGTTTTCTTTAAGATTTCATCTTTTTTCAGCGTTAATGTCCCTTGTAAAATTCCTTTCTCCCACTTGTGTCTGTTTTCCCCTAGTCTTCTTTGCAAGGCCTTTGTAACTGTTCTCAATGCTCTTTCTGTGGTTTATTGTTTTGTCTTCTTATCCATAATATGTACATTTACTGTTTTGCTGTGTTTTATCTATTTTAGCTTCATTTGGTTCATACAAATCGCGTTGTTCTGTGCAGCTGTCAGTAGAGATTTTGTTTCTCTGTCCATGTGGCATTTCCCCAGCAATGTTGTTGTTGTTGTTATTATTATTATTATTATTATTATTATTATTATTATTATTATTATTATTATTATTATTTCACTCACTAAGAGTTCTCACACAGATCATTATCAGAGATCACTCATTGAAAACAACCAATGGTGTTTCCCGGAGTCTAAATGACAACACGTCTCCCCAAATCCCAAGCGCTCTTCACCTATCACGACCACTCCTGCAAATAAATTTGCGTTATTGCAAGAGTCGTTTGTCGTTTATATCTCAATGTCATTGGTTGTAGGATCTCACTGGGATTAGAGTGGCAGTAAGTCTTCGCAAAGTTCCGATCTCTTTCGCAGTTCTCCTATGGAGGTCTGGTAAGTGCTTTCACACCTAGGTCTTTCCATCCTCCTTGACCCGTCAACTATTAGGGATGGGAGAAAAATGGAAGAAAGGATGTTAAATGGAGAGGAGGGGTGGGCGAGGGAGAGAAAGGAGAAAAAATGAAGGAGATCGAAAGGGGAAATGGGGAAGAAAGGGAAATTGGGGGAGAGGAAAGAGAGAGTAGTTTCAGTTTTTTTTATTGTTTTACTTTTGTTTCATTGTCTATATAATCGGTTAGTATTTGTCAGTTCGTTGTATAGCCCGAGTCTTCCGACTTCTACTAGTCTTCTTTGGGACTGTTCCTAATGCTCCTACAATCTTCTGGCTTGGATGGAATTGAATCACCAAATCCAAAAGGATTGTGTGGTTTTCATTTTCCAATAAAGTCTCAAGTTTGTGTTTGACCCATTTGTCTGCATTTCCAAGGTTAAGTTGTTTGCAGAACTGCCAGTGCCCTACCTTCTCTACACGGCCATGTCTGTATTCCTTTTGAGTTAATTTGCTGCATTCACTTATTATATGGTTAATCGTTTCCTCTTTTTGTCCACAGAATAAGCATTTACTCTTTTTCTGTGTTTTATCTATTTTAGCTTTAATGTGGTTCGTTTTAATCGCATTGTTCTGTACTGCTGTCAGTAGAGATTCTATTTCTCTGCGCATGCGTTTTTTCATAACCCTGTCTAGTGGTTTACGTGATTCTCTTCTTTTATCGTTTTTATGAGTCGTCCATGTACCTGCTTTTTCTTCCCACTTTTCTTGTCTTTTTTATTTCTGGTTTCAGCAAATCTGGTATTGTTCTTCTTGGTGATATCTATGGCTGCACTGCTAAATCACTGTGTTTTGGCTCTTCATTTTGGTGCTTTTTACATAGTCTTATTAGTATTCGTCCCCATTTGCTTTTTTCACATAAAACCTTTCGGTATCGTCTTTTGGATGTAAAGCACTATTATTATTATTATTATTATTATTATTATTATTATTATTATTATTATTGTTATATAAATATAACTGCATTTATTATTATTATTATAAAAATATAACTGCATTTCGTTTACATTTAGTTATGCGGAAGCAGCACTAATGGCGAGTATTATTTAACAGTGGGGGACGCAGAACAATGACGAGAAGAGATTTATAAAAGCGACGACGACGATGACGATGCAATTACTTTTTTAGTCTACGGCAGAAAAAAGTGTTACAGATTGCAAGGGTTAATTCTGAACACAGCTCTAGTAGCTTAAGGCGTTCATGGTAGCGATACCATAGCGGCCAAGAGTACTCCAGGTCTAATCGTCTTTCGCAACACGGGTATTGCAATCATTAAAAATAACAAGTTTTTCATTAATTTGTGTAAATGCATCAACGGAGCGCAGAGACTCATAGAAACACAAGATGTCATCTTCATTCGCTTGAAGGGTTGGTGCATAGACCGAAACAATAGTGATGAATCTGTTGACATCTTGTGAGAAAGAAATACGAACGTTCATGATGCGGCCACAGATACTGGAAGGAAATTTCATTGTAGCAACTAGGGATGTTTTAATCGCAAAACCGACTGCACTATTTCTACGGATACTCTCCGGTTTACCAATCCAGAGAAGAGTGTAGCCTGATGATACCTTTGTCATTTGATCTTCTCCTGAGACGGGTTTCTGATAGAGCAGCAATATCTATAATCAAGTCTCCATAGCTCTGCAGTGACAAGCGCTGTCCTGCGCTCTGGACGGTTGGATGACCCTTCATCAAGAAGGGTGCGTACATTCCAACAACATAAATTGAATTTTACTTCTTTTTGGAGATACATTTTTGTTTTCTTCCTTTTTACATGAACCATCCTTAACCGCAGGAAAATAACTAGTGAGAATATGAACGACAATTTTTAGTACACCTTTTCTAGCACTTTCAATAGACACTGGGTGAGCAGTGCTCTCCCTGAATAGGGCTGCTCAATCACACGAACCCCCACCGGAGTTGGCTCCTGTCATATGAAGGCACAACAACGTAGTTAAGATAAGGTTTCTGTCGCCTATGTGCAGATTTGTGACTATGTACCTCCAACTGGTCATCTGTACCTGTTGCCACTCCTCCATCACCATAGGACTTACAATAGAAATGAACGACAGATAAAGATAAGATAGAAAAATAGATAAAAGATAGATCTCAAGTAACATCTGCATATCGTTGTATTAAAGTGGCAAGCGATTGTACTACACGAGTACCACTCTCTAAATCTCCGCAATAACAACCCAGTGACAAGCCATTGCAAGATGACTGGTAATTGCTTTGACCACAGATTTCTCGTAAGAGTTGTCCTCTACTAGAAGAGTTGCCTCCACCACGGCTTGCAGGAGCTCGTTTTACCCCGCTAATGTCATTTATATATGGCTGGGACTTAGGGAGCTAAGCAGCAGAGCATGAGCCAAACGTCGCAATCAACAGAGCCTAAGCTTCTCTGGAGGTTTCTGTCAGGGTTACCTCACCCTTAACCTTTGGTTAAAAAATCTTATCCCACAAGGCAGTGGAGATTCAGTTTTCTAGCGCTGAACAGTCGCCATTCATCAGAACCTCGTTAGCGTAGCAGAATTCACGATGTCGACGTGGAGATGATAGATTGGGAGGAGCTATATATAACGCTAGGGTATCTGTGTGCCTACACGCCTACACCAATCCTTGCACGAAACACATTTTTAGCAAACATTTAAACGATATATGTCTAGGAATTTGTGGTCATAATTCATAATGATCGGATAATTCATTTAGGAGTTAATTACTTACAATTCATTTAGGAGTTAATTACTTACAATCAGAGTTAATTACTTAAATATATATATATATATACATATATATATATATATATATAGTATACAGATACAAGTAGAGTTCATATATATATACTGCAATATATATATTTATATACATATGAATTGTTTTTTAATAAATACATGTGTATACATATCACAAAATGATTTATATATTAATCATGATTTCGTCATTATTTCAGTATATATTTTATGCATATGTGTGTGTGTGCACGCTGAATCAACTGATCAAGGATTTTTAATCTACCATTTGCGGAATATTAATTTTGTCTTATTTAATACATATCTTGCATTATTGGTTCATTTTTATCACAAAGTTCAAGGCGGGCATATGTTAAATTGCTTTACATCAAATGACTGCTGGCAACGTTTGAACAATTTCATATGTAACATTACATATATTTGAACAATTACTTAGCTTGATTAAATCGTATATTAAACTCGGCGCTGTTTTCAACCTTTCTGCCATTAATGTATTACTTAAATAACAATTTGCACAATTCTGATAGTGAATCACTCGTCCAGAAGCAATGACATTCCAAGGCCAGTGTAGGCCCGCGGGGTATATAGATGGCAATTATATATATATATATATATATATATATATATATATATATATATATATATATATATATATATATATATATATACAGTGATGATCATATTTATTGGCACGGTAAAATAAAAGTTAAATTTTGTCTAATAAATTCTAAAAAAGGGATCAAATTAAAGAAAATAACAAAGTATATTATGTATTTTTAACTGGCCTTTCCGATGCAGCAATCGGATTTTAGAAAAAAATAAATAACAAAGGAACAACAAACATAATTGCAAAAAACCCTTGTTCAAAATTATTGGCACGATTTATTTAATAATCAATTGTATAGCCTTTGGCCTTGATTACCTTCCTCAGTCGCTTTTCATAGTTTACAACCAAGTTGTTGCACTCTTCAGTAGTAATTTTAGCCCACTCTTCCTGACAATAATCCTCCAATTGAATAAGATTCTTAGGCTTCCTTTGCATTACCCTCAATTTTAATGTTCTCCATAAATTTTCAATTGGATTAAGGTCTGTGCTTTGTGATGGCAACTCCAAAACATTAATATGATTGTCCTCAAGCCATTTCTTAGTCAGTTTAGCCGAATGCTTTGGGTCATTATCTTGCATGAACCACCAACGACGACCAAGTGAGAGCTCTTTAGCAGAGTCTTTCAGGTTTTCATCCAATATTTTAACATAATCTTCCTTTTTTATGCTACCTGTGACCTTAACAAGTCGCCCTGGTCCAGAGGCAGCAAAGGATCCCCAAAACATCAAACTGCCTCCACCGTGCTTCACTGTGGGTATGGTGTTCTTAGGCAGGAAAGCTTCGCCAGATTTTCTGTAAATATAAGACACTTTATTATGGCCAAATAACTCTATTTTCGTTTCGTCAGTCCATAGAACACGTTTCCAGAATGCAACATCTTTATCAATATGACGTTTTGCAAAGGCTAGCCTTGCTTTCAGGTGCATAGGCTTCAATAAGGGAGTCTTTCTCGGACGACATGCTTTTAAACCAGCTCTCTTCAAAACTCTACCAACTGTATGTCGAGATACATTCACTCCAGAGGTGCTCTGTTCATCAACAATCTCCCCAACAGAGATCCTTGGGTTTTGTTTTACTTGTCGAACAATTTTCCGTTCATCTCTTGGGGAAAGAATCCTTTTTCTCCCTCTACCCTCTAAACTCATAACGTGGCCTTGCGATTTGAACTTGTTTATTATGGCTCTAACAGTTGATTTGGGAAGGTTTAGCTTCTTTGAAATCTTATCATAGCCCTCCCCATTGGTATGGCATGCTACAACAAGCTTCCTGACGTCTTCGCTGTGTTCCTTAGTTTTAACCATGGCGATTGAAAATTATAATTTAGTCACTTATAATAGTTTAAATAAATCGCTATCTAAAAATTATCTGAAAAAAATTATTCACTGAATTAGCGTTAAACAAGCATAATATGGCTATAAAAAAGTTCAGAAAGCACGTAAACCGGAAATTGATTGATATTATACTGATACTAAAAGAAAAACAAAGCCGTGCCAATAATTTTGAACAAGGGTTTTTTGCAATTGTGTTTGTTGTTCCTTTGTTATTTATTTTTTCTAAAATCCGTTTGCTGCATCGGAAACGCCAGTTAAAAATACATAATATACTTTTTTATTTTCTTTAATTTAATCCCTTTTTTAGAATTTATTAGACAAAATTTAACTTTTATTTTTCCGTGCCAATAAATATGATCATCACTGTATATATATATATATATATATATATATATATATATATATATATATATATATATATATATATATATATATATATATATGTGTGTGTGTGTGTGTGTGTGTGTGTTTGAGATGACAATATATCGATGCAAATTAAGCTAAACAGAAACGTTCACGTTACATTGCTGTAGTAAATAATCTTAAATTCCTAAAGAATTACATGAACGTTTCAATGTAGTTTATTTCCCGCGGATACGTTTGTATGCTAGCACAAACTTTATTCACGTATCAATCAGCGTTTACGTAAATACTGAATATATAACTTTTTTCATAATCTATCTATATATCTATAAAAGTGAAATTGTCTGTCTCTATGTGTGCATGTGTGTGTGTGTCTGTGTGTACATTTCTCTACCAAACTACTCTATCAATTTTCAGTTTACAGATTCAAGATTTGACCTAATAGGTATTGAGATTAAGGAAAATCTGTTTAATTGGTTTTCGGCGAGAGATTTAGCTGTAAAGGGGTGAAAGTTCAACGATTTGACCTTTGAAAGCTCTACCGAACTCGTCCGCCAATTTTATCGCCTAAACACTCGAAATTTTAGATGTAGATTACCTGGACATAAGTTAAACTTTTTAATATATATATATATATATATATATGTGTGTGTGTGTGTGTGTGTGTGTTTGTGTGTGTGTATACATAAATTTATGAACAGTATATAAGGCCCGAGCAAAGCCGGGCTGAACTGCGAGTGTACTATATTTCTATATTAGCTTATATCATTCTACGTGTAAGTACATAGGACTTCGAGCAATGTAAAATACACCCATAACTATGAAAATCTTTCTCCTTCAAAGCATTTCATCTAATTTAGCTGTAGATATACACATATAGATATACCAACACATATCTATACGTATACACATATACACATACATATGATGATAGCAGCAAATTCGTTTTTGAACATTGCAATTACTTGATATAGCACAAACAAATGCACACAGAAACACGAAGACATTCAGTTATGGGCGGCACGAAGGTGGGTTTTAAGCCCTGCCAAACTTTGGCATTCTTAGGCACACATTGTGCAGACATGTGCGCCACTAGCAGCACGTTCTTGATGTTCTCTTCTATGTATAATCAAATGCCGCTTCAAATCATCTGTTTTATACGTCCGCCTGTAGTTGACACAGGTAAGCTCTGGCAACACAAGACTGCTTTGTGGCCCACTGCGCCGATTATTAGTCTGGTAGCTCATCAGCACAGCTCTGCTCAGACATAATCTTCCGCACACCTCACACCCAGACCAATTTGGCGCCCTCACACATCCACGGCTCCTTTCACCCTCCATTTCCGGATATCGCACTTCCACCGCTCATATTGTGTTAGATCTGCCACAAACTTGCCCACACCTCCCTGCAAGGTCCTTCTCCACTCACCGCGATCCAAAGCAAGACTCTCCCAGGTTCTTTCATCTATCTCACATTTTTAAAGGTAGACCTCAAACAATCTTTGAATCTCATTTTAGGCTTTTGAGCGAGACGTCTTCCCTCTGCGAGCTAGCCATAAAGGAGGTGTTTGGGAAGTCGACTGTCTAACATCCTCACAATATGTCCACTCCATCTCAGTCTATGTTTGATAATGTTAGCTTCAATGCTTAGACATTGGGTCCGTTCAAGCACCTCCACATCATTGATATACATTTGCCAACCCACACCTTAGATTCGCCGATGGCACATCTGGTGAAACCGCTCGAGAGTCTTAAATGCTTCCTGTATGTTGTCCAAGTTTCACAGGCACAGAGAAGAGAAGAGACAACGCATGCGGCATAAACCTTAATCTTAGTTGGCAGCAAGATCCCATGACAGCTCCACAAACGCCTGTCCAACTTTCCGAAGTTGCCCTGCTGATCCGTAACGATACCTCATCATCCAGGGCACCAGACATACTCAGTGTGCTACCCAAGTATACAAACTTAGAGACAACCGCTATCCTTGACCCACAGATATAAACTAATGGCTCATAGTATGGCATGCCTGCAGCAGGCTGATACATTAAATACATGATTTTTTTTCAGATTGATAGTCAGGTCCAATAGGCTGCAGGCAACCGCAAAGGCGTCCACAAGATGCTGCATATCAGCCACCGTATGAGCACTAAATCATATTTATCCGCATAAAGCAAGTCACTGATCGTGTTGGTGAGTACCCTTGTACTTACATTGAAGCGCCTAATGTTGAACAACCCCACCAGTAGTTCGGTAACCGATATAGCCACCATCAGAGCACCCCCCCAAATGCCATCCGAAAGACCATGGTGAAATATAACTCAGAGTGTGGGTGCTGGAATGTATCCCTGGTTAACACCATTTTCTACTGAGAAAGGATCAGCCAGTTTTCCCCCGACGTTGATCACAGCCTTCATATCATCGTGGAAGAGCTTAAAGAAGGTTACAAACTTGTCAGACAGCCAAGTTTTTCAGAATCTCCCACAAAGCCTCCCTATTGACTGTATCAAAGGTCTTGGTAATATCGATGAACATCTGATACAGACACTTTTGCTGTTCTATACATGTCTCCTGTAGTTTACTGGCTGTAAAAATACTATCCACTGTCCCTCGACATCGTCCGAAATCACATTGCGACTCATGCAAAACATCGTCAGCAATGTGCTCCAGAATTCTGTCTAGCTTGATCCTACAGAGCACCTTATCGACTACTGACAGCAAAGAGATGCCCCGATAATTTCCACATTCATCTCTGGTACTCTTCCCTTGTATGGCACCACCATCAATGCATGCCGCCAATCCTGTGGAACACACTCATCCCGCCAAGTAGTCTGCAACAAGTCCGCTAAGCGTTGCATCATTTTGGGTCCAGAACATTTAAAGATCTCCGCATGCAAACGATTCAGGTCAGGAGACTTTCCATTGTTCAGCTCATGGAGAGTTGTTTCAACCTCCTAGAGAGAAATAACATCTACCAAGATATTCTTGACCGGATTGCTAGGAATCGACCTAACAAACTCCTGTCAACGTAAGAAGGTCTGTTCAGGAGGTCATCGAAATGCTCCCTCCATCTATGAAGAATGTCGGTAGAGTCTCGAAGAAGATCCCCACCATCCCTCGAGCGCAAAGGAGTGATAGGTGATCTGGATGATCCGTAAACTGTACGCAGTAGGCTGTATAAAACCTTGGTTTTGTTCGAATTCAAGGCAAGCTGTATTTCCTCAGCTTTCTACCTCCACCATTCATCCTACAGGTTTCACAACCTCCTTTGCACCTCACGCTTGATTGCCTTAAAATTGTCCCTCAATTGATCTTGCTCACCATCCCTCAAACCAGATCCGAGATAATAATGCAATGTCCTGGTCTTTGAATCAAACAGAGCGTGAATTTCAGTATCATTCTCATTGAACTAATCCTGATGGTTACGCTCACAATAACCTAATACTCTCTCACATACCTCATAGACAGACTCCTTAAAAGCAGTTCCTCTCATCTTGGGCTTCACAGCACAGGTAATCTTTGCACGGACCAACCGATGGTCGGTCCAGCACTCTGCACACGAACACTGCAGATATCCCTCATCTCATGTTTCCTGACACATAGTCTATCAAGTGCCTTTGTTTGGAACCAGGATGAAGGATGGAAGCTCGTCTTGTATTTATCCTTCTGCTGAAACACGGTGTAACCGATTTCAAGACCCATCTCTGAACAAAACTGCAACAACATCAGACTTTTACTATTACACTTGCCCACTCTGTGTTTACCCAGCACATCACAGGTTTCAAAATCTCTTCCCACCCTAGCATTAAAATCTCGAAGAATGAAGATATTATCAGCAGAAGGAATGCGTCTAACTTCACTGCAAGCAAGGTACAAAGCAACCTTTTCATCTTCTGTTGCATCCATAGTGGGTGCATAGAGACTAAAAAAAGTTGTATAACGACCATTTACCAGAGGTAACGTCATAGTCATGATCCGGTCACTTAGACCACAGGGAAGTTCTTCCAGACTAGAAAGAATTGATGTCTTTATAGCAAAAGCCACGCCTGATTCCCTCTTACATCCATCATCTCTACCACTCCAGAAAATCGTGTAGACCCCAGCCAACTCTGAAAACTGTCCCTCATCAGCCAGCCTGGTCTCAGACAGAGCTACTATGTCCAGGTCATAACGTTGAAGTTCCTTAGATACAAGAGCAGATCTACGCTCTGGACGCGTTATTGCTGACGGCAAGTCAAGCAGCGTCCGCACATTCCAACAGCCGATGGTCATTTCCTCGCAGTAGCAGGCCAAGCCCTGGAGTTCCAGTTCCCTTATTGCCATTTACGTTCATAACCATATTTACCAATTTCATTGAATGTTTTGCCGTTTTAGGCTACAGCCAGCCTTTTTGCTATCAAGATACACGAGATGGTAAAAAGTGTATCTAATTTATATCGAGCAATGCCTGTGCATGAGCATTGTTATAGTGGGAAAAGACTTTGCATCGAGACAATCCCACTGTGTAAGCATCTGCCACATTGATTCAAAAAGAAGAGCAAGTCAACATCATTGGATGCAGCAGTGTCCGCAGGTTTTATATCAGAGTTTTCATTCTCCTAGAGAGGTTGCCTTCACCTCGGCTTACAGAGCCCTCTCCACCCACCATGCCATTTGATCCATGACTGGAACTTAGGTTGCTGCGCAGCAGAGCATATTCCACACGTCGGTGGTCATATATGCCGCAGCTGGTTTATACATGTTCTACCTAGACCTCCTCGCAATAGCTTTATCACAAGTGTCAAAAATTAAGGTTAGGTCTTCCTTTGCTGGTTTGAATGCCTCAGAATAACGGACAGCCTCTTCGAGAGATTTAATTGTTCTATTTTGTCTCACATATCCGCTTCGAGTTTGACCTTCGTTATTTCTTCGCTCGTTTTATCTTTGACGTACATGTCGGAGAAATCATGACCACTTAGGGGGTATAAAAAATTGTCGTCCAACAGTGTATCTCGAAGGCTGATGAAGTAGCTCTTCATAGTGTTAGTCTCACCTTGTAACAGTTGGGCAAAAAGATGAGATTGGCCTCTGACATTCTAATAACTCTATCAGCCTGGTTAGTTTTCCTGGGTCAGTGTTGAATAATTTAGGGTGGTATTATTGCTGGCTTTATAGGCAGATTTATCAGCAGCTCGTCTGCATACATACAATAAATTCGATTTTTTTATAGAATAGAAGCAATTTGGTTGGTTATACTTTAGCATAAGTCGCATGAGCAGGGTACTATTAAGCGTTCCTTAGAATTAAAAATTATAAGGAACCAGTCATTAATGTGACCCCTGGCTCTATAAATCATTTTAGACTCTTCACTGTAAGTTTCTCACGTATAGCTATGACAGCATATGTGTTTTGCTTAGACTGCTTTGGTAAAGTACTGTTTAAATCTTAAGTTTTTATGTATCCTATTTACAGCGCAATATTGAATTTAATAACAGTGCTCGAAAGCATAAACTAATTGATGTAAAAACAACTAAAGAGACTACACCATTAAAAGGTCATTTTTAAAGCTGGAATGTTCCATTCTGTTCTTATAAACAAGTCCATTTTCTAGTTCTGATTGACCGACTTAATAATCTGTTTTTAAACCTATCTAAGCAAGCATTGTTTGTATATTAAATATTAATATTATTTGTATATTACATATTGCAGTTTTTTTTAGGTTAGTGTCGGTTTGGTTCCACATTAGGAATATCACGTAATTAATCACGTGTTATATTTTATTAACCTAAAAACAAATATTTTATTTAAAAACATAATATATACATAAATCTCTCGCATTCTCTCTCTCTCTCTCTCTCTCTCTCTCTCTCTCTCTCTCTCTCCAAGCATAGGTGCCCGGCGTTGCCTGGGTGTTTGGAGGTGTATGTTGAGCAAAAAAAAAAAGTGGTAGTAGGAAGGCAGGCTTGAACCCGTATCGCGAAGGAGGAAAGAACGGGAAAAATTGACGTCTTTGCTTTTACGACCACCGCCAAACCGGAAGTGACCTAGGCTTAAATTACGGCTAGACAATCGAAAAGAGGGGATGAATTTTGAAAATATCGGCGAAAAAAGCAACCCCTCCATACATAGATTTATATATTTGTAGCTGAAATTTTAGACCCAAACCGATTAAAAAGCTTGCCCTATTCTTGAATACCCTTTATGTAGAATTTCAAATGTTTAGACCAGAAATTGTATTTATTAATTTGGTAGAGACCACAAAAATCATTTTTTTAACTTTGACCCCTATTATGACCGCTAAACATTTATTGTTTTGGGCACAAATCAAGTTATAAAATTAGATCCATGTAAAAGGAACCTATATCTAACATTCTAAGCGTTTAGACCCAAAATCGGAGGATGAGTTTCGTAGAGTTTTCAAAGGTCACATCGTTGAACTTTGATACCTTAACAGACAAATTTCAAGCCAAAAACCAATTACAAAGATTTTCCCAAATCACACTACCCTATATATATATTAAATTTCGAGTCTGTAGACTGAAAGTTGACGGGGTTATTGTGTAGGGAAATGTACACAGACATACACACAGAAACTTTCACTTTTATAGATATACTAGCATTTTAGCCTGACGTTGGCCGGGTGTTTGGATGTATATGTCGAGCGAAAATAAAACAAAGTAGTAGTAGGAATGCAGGCTCAAACCCGTACCGCAAAGGAGGAAAAGAACGGGGAAAAAACCTGACGCCTATGCTGTTACGATCACCGCCAAACCGGAAGTGACATTTTTTTTTAAATTTTGGCTAGATAATCGAAAGGAGAGGATGACTTTTAAAATATCGGTGAAAAAAGCGAGCCCCCTGTAGAAAAGAATATGTAACTTAGCTAGATCTTTTGCTAGTGAATGTATTTCTACAACCCATATATAAGATAGATAGGGTGGATTTGGATTCTCTTAACGAAGACGATGAATGAGTGCTCAGTATGCAATTTGCAGCAGCTCCTTAGTTCTGTGACACCAGGTGCATAATTACAATCCTGCAGGCGTGCGGCTCACTCCTCCGCAGATGGGGAACTTGCATATGCTCGTCGGTCAAAGATGCCTTCTCAAGTGAGCAGATAACCTTTCTTTACTGCGTACTTTGGAACGACAGTCGCATTCATATTAATTTGTTGGTGAATTTGTCTTGTTCTTAGCCTTCATATTTGCACAAAGGCCGTCCCTATGACGAAGGCGGTTATGTTCGCTGGTCTCTAGAAAATACATCTTCTTCTATCCGTTGGGATCTCCTGCTGTACTCTCCCAGGAGCTCGAAAAATTCCACAACGCTTCAGGTTGTCTTTTTTTTATCTTTGTAATGAAACACAGTGACGCCATATTGGGCGGCATGAATTTGTCAGTTCCCCATAAAAAAAGTTGCTTAGAAAGTCTTGAGCCATCCATCCCAACAAGATGACTCGGCCACTGCATTGCCTCCTGATCAAAAATGATTCAATACCAATGACTTCACACCTATCCAGTAATTCACAATTTGAAACCAGATCCTGCCATCCAACATTCAAACAGAACTCAGACATCTCATATGGGAGGAATCAAGCTTATTTATATGCTTGCGGTACAAGGTCCGTGTTTTGTACCATACAGAAGACTAGGCTAAATAACAGATTTGTAGACTGCCGTTTTTCCTTTTAGAGACACATGGTGGCTGTTCCAGAGTATGTGTAATAATCTACGAAATGCCTCGCTAGCTTTGTTAATTCCACTTTAGATGTGTTTTATCAAATTTAGCATTATAAAACACAACAAATCCGAGGTATGTAAAAGAAAATACTATTCTCAAAGCTTCACAATCAACATACACAACTGGTTTATAAGAGGGCGTAGCGTTTGGTATCGACTGATGAATAATTTTAGTTTTTTCTATGTTAATTGTACGACCGAAGGCCTGACATGCATCATAGAAGCTACTGAGGATGTGCTGCATGTTTTAAAGACTATGGGTGACGAAAGCAGAGTCATCAGCGTCAGGAGATCAAGAACAGTCTGCATAGAAGTATTTGTTTTGGCCTGTAACTGTTGCTGGTTAAATAATCCTCTACTTGATCGATACTTAACACCTACACCTTCCGGGGTGCTCTGGAAAGTATCAACGAAAATAAAAGAGCAAATAGTATCGAGGCAATGACACACCCTTGCTTAGTTCCATTCGACACTTCAAGTGGTTCACTTTGTTCACAGCCAGATCGCACTGTCGCCAACATTCGCCATTGATAGGAGACAATCACATTCAAGATGTAGTCTGGAATACCGAGCCTCCTAAAATAAGTCCACAAGGCATCCCTGGAGACGATATCAAACCTCTTTGTAAGATAAACGAATGTAACAAACAATTGCTTAATCTTCTTCAATGCTTTCTCCTGTAGTTTCCAAAGGTTGAAGATAATGTCCTCAGTGCCTCCTCTTGCCCTAAATCCGCACTAGCTTTCTAGGAGTAAAATTTTACAAATATATATATATATAAAAATAAAAAAAAGATAAAAATTATAACACGGAAATTACATAATTGTCGATGCAATAATTTATTTCAACCTTATGGTATTTTCAAGCATCTAAATCAGACAATTACATTTTTGATACTGAAAAAGAAAAGAAAAATCGTGCTTCGACCCTCAAAAAACCAAAGGTGGTGGTAGTAGCAATCCACTTAATACATTTATAGAGAGGGTGGTAGGGATTTAAAAAAATAAAAATTAAAAATTAAAAATAACAAATAAAAAAATTAGATTAGACACTTATAAGCGGCAGCTCGATGTAACCATAGATACACACACACACACACTCACACACACACACACACGCAACACATACACATACACACACACACGCCTCTAAGATGTACGTTCTGACATGTAAATGCCTTGACACGCGTTTACTAACCTAGGAAGGGGGGGCGAAAGTATACGGATATATAGTGAAAGAAATAGAACAGCGCGTAATGGAAAAAAGAAGAAAAAAAGGGGAAGAAAAGAAGAGGATACAGTGATTGAGTCATGGAAAGTAGGTCTATTAAAAGATAAATAAATTAATAAAAAATATAACTAAAAAAATAAATAAATAAAAATAAGAAAATAAAAATAAAAAGAATATTATATATAAAGTTTTAAAACTATCTGTATGTTATTATGTAAAAATTGATATTATCTTATAATTCATTTAAATATTTTATATGTGATATAATACTATGAATTTAAAAATTGAGTCTATATATTTAATATTTTATATATTTTCATGTAAATAATTTTATTGGTGATTATAGCGGTCGTTGTAATTAATATTTCAATTCTTAATTGATTAAGAAGTGGGAAAATGTAATATTGATCGCCCCCAATTCGATAGGACGTATCTAGTTTCGGTTAATATATACTTTTATTCCCTCCGTACAACAAAATTATTCTCATGCACGCATAAAGAAATAAGTAAAATAATTAAATTTTTGTGTTGATTTGTATCAAATCTAATAATATCTAGTTTTAGTATTTGGTCTTTTTGACTTAACTCAGTTTAATAACTAATGTATTATCTGCAGAGAAAAATTATTATCTTAAGGCTATCTCATTTATTTATAAGTAATTTGGACAAGCCAGGTACTTCGGGGAAAATATATATATATATATATATATATACATATATATATATATATATATACACATATACATATATATATACATATATATATGCCTAGCTTAGATTTCGGACAACAAATCGTAAAGTAGTTATTATCGAGTATATACCGGACAACACTATAATTGCCGGTGGGGTGGGGTAGGATTGTTTATCGTAATTAATCTAGTGGTGTTAGATTCGGTGTCTTTACCATTATAGAATTATCTGTTCGTCGGATCTAGAGTTATTGGTTATTTTAAATTTACATTTATGTCTACATCTGGCCATCAGTTCATCTCGTTTGTTTAGGAGATTACTGTGTTGGTACTTCAGGATTCTTATTTTTTCCTCAAGGCATAAACTGCATCTCTGCCTAAAGCCGTTTGGAACGTCCGAATGACATAGGATTGACCATGAAATCACTGGGGATCGATTCTCATTTTTTAATAACCACCATTGTTTAGCTAACTCGGTTTTATTCTTAAGTTCTGGGTTATTGAAAGAATGTTTGTGGTCATAAAAACGTTGTTTCCAGCTTCCGGCGGAGATACCGAAGTAAACTTTTTTGTCCCTGTTATTATCTTCTGGGTGGATAGTGGCCTTATAAACCACGCACTCAACTTTACAATTACCGTCCAGTGGGCAGTTATTTTTCACTTGGCAGTTACATTTGTCTACTGTCGCCTTATTTCTATTAGAGTTGTTTAATATTTTATTATTATGAGTGCTAATTATTCTGTCCATGTTTTTAGTGCACGAGTAACTTATTTTAATTGTTTTTCTATTAAATATCTTCCTAAGTGGATTATTTATGGTAAAATGTTTATCTATTAGGTTCAAAAATACTTTCCCTATGTTTATGTTGGATAGTTGACAGTAAGGGGGATTAAACCATATAATTTTCCGGCCTCTGTTCTTAGATTTATTTTTGTTTTTATTTTCCTTCTTAATATATGTGAGTTTTTCACTGTATCCGCTTATCTCTAGTGCTCTATTGTATAATTTTTTATTTGCTTCAAAAATTTCTTTGTTAGCCGAAAGTTTATTAATCCTAGTGTTAATCGTTTTAGGTATTTGTTTAATTATGCAACTTGGATGGTTAGATCTAGTATTAATATAAGAAGGTGTGTTATTATCTTTATTGAACGGCTTGTATATCCCCTTTCTTAAGTCTAGAGTTATGTCTAGATAATTAACTTCTTTACAATTTGGGGTAATATCTATTTTAAATCCTAGGTATTTGAAGGCTCTTACTAATTTTTTATGTATTTTCGATACCATGGGGCCGTCACTATTAGGGATAACAATTAGTCCATCATCCCTGTATAATCCCACTAAGTTAGGCTCTATGATTCTGCTAATAGTGTACATTATAAATATGCCCACTAGGTCGGCAATCTGGGCTGAGTCAAAAGCCCCCATCGGGACGTCAAACTCGTTGTTATTCGATTTGATCCATGTTTCCTGATTGTTTAAAAGGATGGATCTGCGACAAGCCATAATCAGTTTTACCTGATCATCGGATACATCCACGAAATTCCTAGCATAATTAATGCTGTTCATGAGTAATTCCTTGGAAATTGAGGGATAGAAATCCATGATATCGAATTGGATGAAACAAGCATATCTCTTATTTTCAATCGATTTAAACCATTCGATAGTATCCGAAGAATCCTTCCACAGATTGAATTTAGTGGCCTCCAGGGTTACCTTAATAATGTTCCTGATAATCTCCCTAGATACATGACCGAGTTCCGATTTAGTAGAGTTGATCAGTCTAGACTGCTTCTTGATGTGGAAATTTTTCTTGTGGTCCTTGATGAGTATGTATGCGTTTCTCTTATCTATTTTTCCCACTCTATCTTCTATACCCAGTTTGGATGCAAATATTTTGGTTTCTTCATTGATTGTATTTTCAGTGTCGAGGGTATCCTTTTTATAACTATTACAGATGTTCTCCAGAATAGTTTTCCTGTATTCAGATGGGCACATCTTGTAAATATTCGTTGATTTATCAGCCTTCACCCACACTTTGTTAGACTTTTTAATCTCTGCGATGTCATTTTTCAGGATTGACTGGAATTTGTTTGAATGCCTCCGGAACTTAATTCTTTTAACTAAGTCAAATAGATCAGTCTCGAATGGCTTTAAAGCCTCGATGGGTTTACATGTATTCTGAGATCTGAAATTATAGGTTTCCTTGGAGTTGTAATCCTCATTTCTTAAATAGAAATACGCTTTCCATCTCATTCTATTGGTAAAATCCGTTATTCTGTCCATCAGAGAGAAAGTGAAGCTGTGTAAGCTGGGAAAAGGTATATTTTTCAGCGAATACGATGGTGTGAATTTTTCCATCTTCAGTTCAAAATTGAGGTAATTCCGATACTAGAAATCCTGGGAGAGCTCAACACGGTGTGGAGCCAATTATAGTGTTATAATGGAATAAATCCAGAGGAAATCCGGGTATGAGAGCTCAATGTGGTAAACAGAGCAATAAGATAAAAATTATAACACGGAAATTACATAATTGTCGATGCAATAATTTATTTCAACCTTATGGTATTTTCAAGCATCTAAATCAGACAATTACATTTTTGATACTGAAAAAGAAAAGAAAAATCGTGCTTCAGGAAAACTATTCTGGAGAACATCTGTAATAGTTATAAAAAGGATACCCTCGACACTGAAAATACAATCAATGAAGAAACCAAAATATTTGCATCCAAACTGGGTATAGAAGATAGAGTGGGAAAAATAGATAAGAGAAACGCATACATACTCATCAAGGACCACAAGAAAAATTTCCACATCAAGAAGCAGTCTAGACTGATCAACTCCACTAAATCGGAACTCGGTCATGTATCTAGGGAGATTATCAGGAACATTATTAAGGTAACCCTGGAGGCCACTAAATTCAATCTGTGGAAGGATTCTTCGGATACTATCGAATGGTTTAAATCGATTGAAAATAAGAGAAATGCTTGTTTCATCCAATTCGATATCATGGATTTCTATCCCTCAATTTCCAAGGAATTACTCATGAACAGCATTAATTATGCTAGGAATTTCGTGGATGTATCCGATGATCAGGTAAAACTGATTATGGCTTGTCGCAGATCCATCCTTTTAAACAATCAGAAAACATGGATCAAATCGAATAACAACGAGTTTGACGTCCCGATGGGGGCTTTTGACTCAGCCCAGATTGCCGACCTAGTGGGCATATTTATAATGTACACTATTAGCAGAATCATAGAGCCTAACTTAGTGGGATTATACAGGGATGATGGACTAATTGTTATCCCTAATAGTGACGGCCCCATGGTATCGAAAATACATAAAAAAATTAGTAAGAGCCTTCAAATACCTAGGATTTAAAATAGATATTACCCCAAATTGTAAAGAAGTTAATTATCTAGACATAACTCTAGACTTAAGAAAGGGGATATACAAGCCGTTCAATAAAGATAATAACACACCTTCTTATATTAATACTAGATCTAACCATCCAAGTTGCATAATTAAACAAATACCTAAAACGATTAACACTAGGATTAATAAACTTTCGGCTAACAAAGAAATTTTTGAAGCAAATAAAAAATTATACAATAGAGCACTAGAGATAAGCGGATACAGTGAAAAACTCACATATATTAAGAAGGAAAATAAAAACAAAAATAAATCTAAGAACAGAGGCCGGAAAATTATATGGTTTAATCCCCCTTACTGTCAACTATCCAACATAAACATAGGGAAAGTATTTTTGAACCTAATAGATAAACATTTTACCATAAATAATCCACTTAGGAAGATATTTAATAGAAAAACAATTAAAATAAGTTACTCGTGCACTAAAAACATGGACAGAATAATTAGCACTCATAATAATAAAATATTAAACAACTCTAATAGAAATAAGGCGACAGTAGACAAATGTAACTGCCAAGTGAAAAATAACTGCCCACTGGACGGTAATTGTAAAGTTGAGTGCGTGGTTTATAAGGCCACTATCCACCCAGAAGATAATAACAGGGACAAAAAAGTTTACTTCGGTATCTCCGCCGGAAGCTGGAAACAACGTTTTTATGACCACAAACATTCTTTCAATAACCCAGAACTTAAGAATAAAACCGAGTTAGCTAAACAATGGTGGTTATTAAAAAATGAGAATCGATCCCCAGTGATTTCATGGTCAATCCTATGTCATTCGGACGTTCCAAACGGCTTTAGGCAGAGATGCAGTTTATGCCTTGAGGAAAAAATAAGAATCCTGAAGTACCAACACAGTAATCTCCTAAACAAACGAGATGAACTGATGGCCAGATGTAGACATAAATGTAAATTTAAAATAACCAATAACTCTAGATCCGACGAACAGATAATTCTATAATGGTAAAGACACCGAATCTAACACCACTAGATTAATTACGATAAACAATCCTACCCCACCCCACCGGCAATTATAGTGTTGTCCGGTATATACTCGATAATAACTACTTTACGATTTGTTGTCCGAAATCTAAGCTAGGCATATATATATGTATATATATATGTATATGTGTATATATATATATATATATGTATATATATATATATATATATATTTTCCCCGAAGTACCTGGCTTGTCCAAATTACTTATAAATAAATGAGATAGCCTTAAGATAATAATTTTTCTCTGCAGATAATACATTAGTTATTAAACTGAGTTAAGTCAAAAAGACCAAATACTAAAACTAGATATTATTAGATTTGATACAAATCAACACAAAAATTTAATTATTTTACTTATTTCTTTATGCGTGCATGAGAATAATTTTGTTGTACGGAGGGAATAAAAGTATATATTAACCGAAACTAGATACGTCCTATCGAATTGGGGGCGATCAATATTACATTTTCCCACTTCTTAATCAATTAAGAATTGAAATATTAATTACAACGACCGCTATAATCACCAATAAAATTATTTACATGAAAATATATAAAATATTAAATATATAGACTCAATTTTTAAATTCATAGTATTATATCACATATAAAATATTTAAATGAATTATAAGATAATATCAATTTTTACATAATAACATACAGATAGTTTTAAAACTTTATATATAATATTCTTTTTATTTTTATTTTCTTATTTTTATTTATTTATTTTTTTAGTTATATTTTTTATTAATTTATTTATCTTTTAATAGACCTACTTTCCATGACTCAATCACTGTATCCTCTTCTTTTCTTCCCCTTTTTTTTCTTCTTTTTTCCATTACGCGCTGTTCTATTTCTTTCACTATATATCCGTATACTTTCGCCCCCCTTCCTAGGTTAGTAAACGCGTGTCAAGGCATTTACATGTCAGAACGTACATCTTAGAGGCGTGTGTGTGTATGTGTATGTGTTGCGTGTGTGTGTGTGTGAGTGTGTGTGTGTGTGTATCTATGGTTACATCGAGCTGCCGCTTATAAGTGTCTAATCTAATTTTTTTATTTGTTATTTTTAATTTTTAATTTTTATTTTTTTAAATCCCTACCACCCTCTCTATAAATGTATTAAGTGGATTGCTACTACCACCACCTTTGGTTTTTGAGGGTCGAAGCACGATTTTTCTTTTTTTTTCTTTTCTTTTTCAGTATCAAAAATGTAATTGTCTGATTTAGATGCTTGAAAATACCATAAGGTTGAAATAAATTATTGCATCGACAATTATGTAATTTCCGTGTTATAATTTTTATCTTATTGCTCTGTTTACCACATTGAGCTCTCATACCCGGATTTCCTCTGGATTTATTCCATTATAACACTATATATATATATATATATATATATATATATATATATATATATATATATATATATATATATTTGTAATATATATATATATATATATTTGTAATATATATATATATATATATATATATATACACACATTTGTAACATATATATATATATATACATATTTGTAATATATATATATACATAATATTTGTAATATATATATATATGTATTTATATATATATATATATATATATATATATACAATAAAATAGATGATCGAAAAGCAAAAAAAAACGAAAAAGAAAAACAGGATTAGGAGTCAACGGTTTAGATTAATATTCAAATTACTGGAGGATCACTGAGGTTAAGAGTAATACCTCACAAGAGGCGATTAATTACTCAAGAGATACATTTATTAAGATAATCTATATAATAATATGTGAAGTATTCCATGTCTCTGTGTATGTCATCGTATTTTAAACAAATTGAAACAATAATAAATTTGTTATTAATTCCAATGTTCCCCATTTTAAACTTTATTGTTACAAAATCACATTTTCTTTAATTCACGACTGAACTATTTCATTTTTATACATTTAAAAATGTCACATTTGTATTTTTGATTTCATACAAATTTTCCGGACAATATTCTTTTACCGGAAACAGAATATTTTTTTTATTTAAAAAGGTAAATTGCTACAATTTTAAAAGAAGGAAAAGAATATATATAATCGTTTAAGAAATAGTTAGCCGACATTAAATACAATTTTGTACAGAAAAAAGGACTTATTTTAATTACAGTGATAATCAAAGATTGTTTTTTATTTTAAAGAGAATACTATACTATTTTTCAACGGTCTGGTTAATTGCAAAATAATACATGTAAGCCCTCTGATTCAATTACATGGATAGTGTTGGCTTTTTTCTTACATTTCTGTGTAAATATAAATTAGTCCTCCTATACGTCACGTATTCTGTATATAATGACATTTCAGTAGATATTACAAATCAACGATGTCAGCCGCCTTTCTCATTGATGTCATTATGTTATTTACAACTATATAAGAACTTTAATAGATATGTAAGTTTATAAGCAATGTTGATAAGTGTATGTGATTTTCACGATCGATTTTACAATGACACTTATCGTATATATGTGTACATGTGTCCGGCTTTATTTTGATGTTGTTAACACGCGTGTCGGCTGAATCTTTTGCGACAAGTTAGGCGGAAAATAGTATTGAATTGTGCATTCTTTGAAGTTTATTTTTTCCAAAGACATGGCGGTGATAGAGAAAGCCCATTGGCGTGTCACTGGAAACCGGAGACTAGAAAACGAACTAGATTGACTAACTGTAATAAAAAAATAAATCGCTAATAATAAACGATAGAAATTGTGATTTGATATGGTCGCTTAACACACACACACACAGACATATTTATATCTATATCTATATCTATATATATATATATATAAAAATTCGTATTTCTGTCTGTCTGTTTGTTTGTTCACAATTTCATTAATATATACAAAACGAGTCTTACTTTAATCTTTCATTTATTTCTATATATAGTATGATACTTGAAAAAATATACAATTAAGAGATCACCTTATTTGCATATGACATTAAGAAAAATTGATTTTACTAAATAGCGGTATCTTAGTTAATATTTTTAGCGAGAGAATTATTTTAAGTATTCTATTAAAAATTGTTTTGTAACAAATTTTAAACAGCACTAATATTGATAATATATTTAATTTAATTTATTTTGGAATTAATATACAGCGACCTTTTTTTAAAACTTTTTAAGAGTTATTTGCCCCTAGAGGCCTCATCAAAAAATCAAAGTTTAACAAATATCATTTGGTAGTTTAATTACTTTCTAGCTGGAAAATAATTCCGTGTAGATAGAAATAAATATTTGGTTTTATTGGACTGTTTTAAAAAATATATAAACAAACACTTACGAAAAAAACTGAAAAGATTTCATTGTTTGTTTTATTTTATTGTGTACGGCAATACAGAAATCGATAATTTTTTACCACGTAATTCAGCGCCGTTTAATACCTAAAAAAATGAAATCCCCCTTCCCCCACTCTGAATTTCACAATTTACCCTTTTTTTCTTTTTTTCGCATTAATTTAAACGATTGCAATCTTAATTTTTAATTAAAAAGGTAACTTTATACGACCTGATCCAGAGGTGTTTAACCTCTAAAAAATGGAGATCTACTTTTTTCAGCCGAATACATTCAAACAACCTTTATAAATATTATTAGTTTGTAGAAGTGTAAATAAGTGCAAAAAATTAGAAATTTTGAAAAGAAAAAATACCATGTTAGTAGGGAGGTCACTTTTCTATATAAATTTATCGTAAAATGAGCACCCACTTTTTGGCCACCAAGCATTCCACGAGACATGTCACCTCTACCATTTTTTTTTTAAGTTTGGCGATTGAGGGAGAGGGAAAAAACCGCGGCTGAATAACATTGGAAACATCAAATACCGATGAATTTAATTATTTTTAATGAGACCATTCTCTACTTTCACGTAACAATTTAATAAACAGAACCAACCCCCAAATATGACAAATTTAACTTTTTTTTTGGGGGGGGGTCGTTAGAAACTTAAAACGACAAATAAAGACAAATCGAAAAGCCCATAAAAAGCAAATTTAAAATTTCCTTTATTTACGATTAAAAAAGCCAGTAAAAAAGCGTCCTTAAAAAAATAAAGTAACTGTGTAGTTTAGCGGCATAAATTATTTGACAGACAAAAAAAGTATAAAAACTATTTATTTTTATATAAAACATTATTAGACCCAAATGCTGAAATAAAACAAAAGAAAAATCATTTTTGTTTTTTTATAATTTTTTATTAGATTAAATGTGCACCCCTTACACGTTTAAAATCTGGCCTTTTTTTAGGTTGGGTAGATTGGCTATTTAAGGCCAAATTTGCCCTTTTTATGCTCTTTGATTACAAAAAAGTATGGCGCCCCAAAACATTGTTCATGAAAGAGCCTAATAAGCCAATCTGCCAAACCTTAGAATAGGCAAATTTTTAAAAGCAATACAGCGGCCTCGAATAATAAATATAAATGATAAAAAAATAATAAAAATGCAATTTTTTCTGGTTTTAGTTCAGCCTTTGGGTCAAACAATGTGTTTTATATAAAAATAAATAGTTTTTACATATTTTTTGTCTGGTAAATTACTTACGCTTCTAAACTACACATTTACCAAAATAAAAACTAAATCGATGTTCGTCCATCTGGAAACATCTCGCCTTGGAGGGAGACTGGAACCTGTTTTGGGGGACGAAGATTCATTTCACTCCAAGACAAGGAATTGGTTTTATAGTTTTTTATTTCACTTTCCAGATGTCTTGCAGAAGGATTGAAAGCGAAACTCTGGCTTGTGTGGTTCTGTTCTAGAGACGTTAGCGCCCCCCAGTGAAGTTGAGGAGACAACGGTGAAGCTGTCCGTCCTCTTCTAAGTCTAAACCAAATCTCTACGATTGAGTTGACCTGATCACGTGACTCACACGCAATACAATCAGCTGACCCTGACTTCTGGTCAACGTATCTCAATATAATTTACACATCTCCCTCTCTCTCTCTCTCTCTCACTCTTACTCTTTCTCCCTCTCTCTCTCTCTCTCTATCTCTTGTTATTTTATAACATATATATACAGTGGGGAAAATAAGTGTTGGACACATCCCATTATTCTTTATTTAACACATTTTTTATGCAGCGAATGATGCGACAATTTAACAAGAAATAGTTACTCATTTAACAATTACAAATAACCTTAGAAATTGGAACATTTTAATGCATAACAAAAATTATATAATAAAAACGAGAATAGCCTGGAAAAAAAGTGTTGGACACACTAACACAATTTCATCTAATATTTGGTTGAAAACCCCTTATTGGCTATTACAGCTTCGAGGCGTTTTTTATACGACGAAACTAATTTGTGACAACGTTCAGGCGAGATTTTGGCCCACTCTTCAACACATACTTTCTTCAAATCCTGAATATTACGTGGATTTCGCTGGTGGACCATGATTTTGAGCTCTCTCCATAGATTTTCTATAGGATTTAAGTCTGGGGACTGACTGGACCACTTAAGAACATCTATTTTGTTCTGTACGAACCAATCGGAGGTTATTTTAGCAGTATGTTTGGGATCATTATCTTGTTGAAAGATCCATCCCTGTCGCATACCTAACGCATTGGAAGCAGGCAAGAGATCATTTTCAAGAATTTCCCGATATTTGGCTGCATTCATCTTTCCATCTATAATATGAAGTGGCCCAGTACCATTTGAAGAGAAGCATCCCCAGAGCATGAAATTTCCACCACCAAACTTTACAGTGGGGAGGGTGTTCCTGGAATCGTGCGCTGTGCCATCTCTTCTCCATACACGACGTACAGAGTTAATGTCGAAAAGTTCAATTTTCGTCTCATCAGACCAGATCACATTCTTCCAGTAATCATCTGTTTTCAATAAGTGGTCTCTTGCAAACTCCAGACGAGCATTAACATGACATTTTTTTTGTAATGGTGTCTTTCGAGGTGTACGCGATTTAAGACCGTTGCGTCGGAGTACATTACTAATCGTTGGTTTCGTTACTACTATCCCTCCTTTTTCCAAATCTTTCTGAAGTTCGCCTCGTGTTGTTCTCGGTTGCTGCTGAACTTTTCGTACAATCTTCCTCACTGCTCGATCCGACATCTTGCGAGGAGCTCCGATGCGCGGACGGTTCACGGTTGAGTCATGCACCTTCCATTTCCTAATAAGGTGTCCTATGGTGCTTACAGGGATTTTGAATTGAGCAGATATACGCCGATAACCAATTCCATTCTTGTGCTCGGCAATAATCTTATCACGGACGACTTGAGAGAATTCTTTACGTTTACTCATCCTTAGAACCTTCACGCGTGATGGCTTACTGGTGACTAACGTGTTCCAATACTTTCCAACGACGTAGAGTATGGTTGTGCTGAAAGAAAAGAGAACTCTTTAACTTCCGCTTGTACCTTCCGGAAGTGAATTACTTCCCTTGACTTTTTCTTTCCTTCTTTCTTTCCAGCATTATTTATAAAAAATAATAATAAGATATAATTTAAAACAATGTGTCCAACACTTTTTTTCCAGGCTATTTTCGTTTTTGTTATATAATTTTTGTTATGCATTAAAATATTCCAATTTCTAAAGTTATTTGTCATTGTTAAATGAGTAACTATTTCTTGTTAAATTTTCGCGTTATTCACTGCATTAGAAATGTGTTAAATAAAGAATAATGGGATGTGTCCAACACTTATTTTCCCCCCTGTATATATAGGTGCATATAAAAAATATTTTTCTATCATTGCGCGTCTATTCTCAAGTAATCATCTACGGCAGTGGTGCTCAACCTTTTTACTCATGGACCCCTTTTTCCTTTTTTGACCCCTACATAACTATTGGTCATGAAACAATCTTCTATTTTTCACTAATATAAATTTTGAGGTTTTAATAATCAAAGAAATATTATATAATTAAGCTTTATTTTTAAATGAAAACTAATTTAATGCAAATAAAGTATACTACAACAACTATAATAATTATGATAATAATGATAATAAGTAATAATAATAATCTATATTAGAGTGATATTAATTCTTTACCAATATCGTGCATTACAATATTACAGTGTTTCTTCCATGGTAAAGCCGATCGAGATCAGAGCTCTTCAGGCAATTTAATTCACTGCATCATTTATGTACACTGGTTAAAATGTTTGATAAACAGTTAAAGTGGAATGTGTAATTTAAAAAAAAAGAAAAGGGGTAGGCATTTTTATTCAGTGAGATGTGGCTGATGTTGCTCGGCGAGTTTCTTTATATCTGGTTCCATCGCTGTTAATGATAGTCGAAGGTTTCCTCTTTTCACAATGGCAAGTCTATTGCGAGCTTTTGATAACAGTTGAGAAACACGACTAAATCCCGATTCAACAAGATGTTAGAAAAGCAATAACGTAGAGCTGTGCTTTATTCCAGAGCAAAGGGTACTTTGTAACAACATCATTTCTCTTCTATACATTGTATTGTCCATCTTTGAATTTCGCACGCATAATTTCATCACTTTGTAATTCAGTGAGAGGCTCTTGCAAAGATATGTCTATATCGTCAACATTAAGTTCGAAAGGAATTGAAACCCAAGTCGGTATAACCATCATGAGTAGGTCACTAACCGAGTTTGCATATCTGCATGCATATTTTCCATATATTCAGCATATAATGCAAATCTTCATCTTGCAAATCGCTGCTAATAGAGGCCAAACAAGGAAATTGTTCAAATGCACGACGCCTGGTATTATTCATATACAACTGTAGTTTACTCAGAAAAGCAGAAATAGCACTTTTACAAGATATCAGATCAGAATCTTTTCCTTGGAGCTGTTTATTTAGTGAATTAAGTTTTTCAAATATATCTGATAAGAAAAACACATCACATTTATTTGCAAGCAGCTGTTCTCCAAGTTGTGTGTTAGCAAGAAAGGAAACAATAGAATCCCAAAGTGCAATAAAATGTTGAAGAAAATACCCCTTTGATAGCCATCTCACCTCTGTATGTAGTACAAGCCACTAGAAGTCTTCTCCATTTTGCTTACATAATTCATAAAAAAGGCGGTCTCTAAGAGAATTTGATTTAATATGGTTAACTACTTGTATTACGACAGTAAGGGCATCCTGTAGACGTGCACTCATTTTATTTGCAAGTAAGTGTTGACGGTGTATCATGCAGTGAATACAAAATACTTGCGGGACAGCATTTTTTTAATGTGTAATAAAACCTTTGTATCTGCCTGTCATCAAAGGTGCACCATCAGTAGCACAAGTGATTATATTTTTGAGTGGAATGTTGTTTTCCTGGAAATAAGTGACAACTTCAGCAAAAATCGTTTTAACTTTTGTGTCTGTCACAAGATTTCTAGCAAAAAGCATTTCCTCTTTGTGCCCTTCATCACTGTTAAATCTAACATATGCTAATAAAATGGCTTCATTATCTCTTAAAGTGGATTCATCAAGTTGAAGGGCGAACAATTGTTTTTCTATATCCTCTGTCATTTCATCAATGCTCGTGATACAGAAGAGTTGCTTAAAGGGATGGAATTAGTAATTTCACTGGCATTTTTTTTCATAACTGACGAAATAATAACAGACACTGCTAGTAGAATTACTGTTTTACCAAGATTATGGCGTTTTCCTGCCTTTACTATTATTTTGCTCATTTCATATTTCATGCCAGTAAACCATCACTCATTTTACTCACTTTGTTATTAAACACTTGAGACAGTGTTTTTCGAGCTTGGAAATCATTACAAAGTTTTTTTTTAAGTATTCTACTGGTTTATTTTTTTTTTACTGTGTGCTTTTTTTCTAGATGGATTTTTAGCTTAGAAGGTTTTATGCGATCATTTGAAAATACATCTATGCATATGAGGCACGTTGGTTTCGATTCATTATGTGGTGCTGGAATAAACCCGTAAGAAAAATATTCAACGGAGTACTGTCAGAACTTCTTTTTACTTGGAGTAGCCATGGGATGTCTGAAAAAAACATATATATATATATATATATATATATATATATATATATATATATGCATGATGATTGCAACGTCTTGTCAGACGAGTGCCACTCTCTCAGACATTTAAAATCCATGAGCCCAAATGCCTGAGGGAGTATCTATACAAAGATGATGTTACAGAGTCTTAGCTTTATACGACAGCTAAGTCTCTCTCTCGGTTCAAAATGTTGAGATCCAGCAACAAGCAAGAGCAAGATAGCCAGCAACAAATTAAACTGCAGACCAGCTTAATGCGGGTACTGGTCTCCCGCTTTGTTTTTTTAAATCAGAGATTTGCTTCTCCTTGAAAGGTTGCCTTCACCACGGCTTACGGGAGCCCTCTCCACCCCAATACACATATACACACACACACACAAATATACACTTCATACATACATACATACATACATACATACATACAAATATACACTTCATACATACATACATACATACATACATACATGTATATATTATACATATATATACATAGCTGGTAATACAATTATTGCAGTTCATTATATCTAACTATATATATTGCTATTAATTTTTATAAGACACATCTTTACAAGGTGCAAGGTAAATGTTTGAGGTAAACCTCGTAAACCTAGAAATATTAATATAGTTGAAATAACTTGACAGATTAAAAAAAGAACTATACAAAATTACAGTAGAAATTAAATGTTTAATAATAAAATCTACTCTGAGTTGGTTTTCTTCATGTACCACCAAAATATCGTTGTGGACCCCTATTTTGTTATGTTTTGCCTGTGGACCCCCAGATATATTCCATGGACACCTAGGGTTCATGCGGTTGAGAACCACTTACCTACAGACTATTTCTCTGTATAACAGCTATTCAGTGTAGCTGGACAATCAAGGTGAGAACTGAATTCAACAGTCGGCGCCATGCCAAATGTAGACATTGCAAATTGCCGGTATGATGTAATTGTTTTTACCCAATTAGCAATGACTTAAATATACTAGCAGTTAGCAATTTCCGTACGGGAGATTTATCCAACAAAGGGAAACATATATATATATATATATATATATATATATATATATATATATATATATATATATATATAAAGAAATAGATAGTTAGATAGATAGATAGATGCGCCCACAGTCTTCGTAAAGATATGCATCTATGAAAAGGTAAGTCTAATGGAAAAAAAACTTGTGGTCTACTGTATACGACAAAGGTTAGCAGTAATACCAAAAGTGTAGTTGGTTTTCCACAAAGTCTCAACCACTATAAACAAATCGTATGTGTGGATCTCCGAGCAACTTTCTTGTTGTGACAGAACCTCATACGTCGAAATCGACGGAAGAGCATATCATTATATATATGTGTGTGTGTGTGTGTGTGTGTGTCTGTATGTGTGTGTGTGTGTCTGTATGTGTGTGTGTCTGTATGTGTCTGTATGTGTGTGTCTGTGTGTGCGTGTGTGTATGTATATATATGTATATATATATATATATTTATATATATATAGATATATATATAACGCGATATATATATAAACACGATATAATATAACACGATATATATAACGTGATATATATAACACGATATATATATATATATAAATACTATATAATGTAACATGATATATATATATCGTGATATATATAACACGATATATATATAGCACCATGTATATATATAACATGATATATATAACATTATATATATATTGTTATACATATAACACGATACATATGACATAATACATATAATAGGATATATAACACGATAATTATATAATATAATGTATATAACCCGATATATATAACAGATATATATACATATATAACACGATATATATATAACACGTTATATATATAACACACTATATATATAACACGATGTATAAAGCACTATATATATAACACGATATATATAACACGATATTTATATATATATATATCTTTATTATTATTATAAAAATATGTGTAGTTTTATAGGCTTCGAACCGTACTTTTCATACGTAATTCTTAATTCAAAAATATATACAAGGCTTTTAACACACACACACACAGATATATATATATATATATATATAAAATAAATTCAAGTATCTTGAACTACAAACAAATATCTTTTTTAGAGTTTTATATAGTAATATAATATAAACATCAGAATGCCATACATGATGTAATCACTTTTCGACGAGATTAATATTTTCGTCAGAGGATCAACAATAGTTAAACTATTAAATGCGTATTTAAATAAACGGTTTATATGACTAAAAATAAATCAAATAGAAAAATAATATACGTTAAAAAATTAAAATAAAAAGTACATAACAATTTTTTTTTTTTAGAAAATAACAAGGAAAATTAATAAAATAAAATAAAAAATTCTTTGAAAAACTGACATTCGGAAGACTATCTAAAATTATCTCACTTCTTTACTTTCTCATATAAATTGTAGATGTACATACAACCCACAATCGTCAGTTATTCAAAATATTTAATCATATACGATGAACATATATCGAACTATATACGAGGGACGTGCAATAAGTAATACCCCTGACCCACTTCCATTTGACTGATATTTGCGTGTGCAATGATTTATATCCCTACGGGTTATGTGGCAAATTACAGCTTTGAATGAATTGTGCCTTCTGTTTTACAGGTGTTTGAACCGAGTCAGGTGTGAAATGCAGCCTGTTGAATGCCGAGAAGTGATCCGGTTTTTGTATTTGAAATGACGCACACCACAGGAGACTTTTGATGAAATTAAAGAAACTTATGGTGATAATGCCCCATCATATGACCTTGTAAAACGCTGGCATCGTGAATTCAAACATGGCCGGAAGTCTGTGCAAACAGCTCTCAGACCTGGTCGCCCCCCTTCTGCCATTGATGTGGCATCTGTCCGTCAAATTCAGGCCGCAATTTTGGAAGATCGGCGGATTACTATTCGCAAATAGCCCAAGATGTCAAGATTAGTACAGGGGCTGTGGAAACTATCATTCATGACCATTTGCATATGCATAAGATGTCTGCCAGATGGATTTCCAGGTTGTTCAGACCATTTCAGAAGCGAGAACGCGTCGAGTGCTCGAGGATGAATTTGGAGATGTGCCAAGAAGATGAGTCAAAGTTTTTTCAAAAGACTGGTTACACAGGATAAAACCCGTGTCAATCACTATGATCAAGAGATGAAAGCCCAGTCAATTCAGTGGAAGCACTTGGACTCACCACCTCCAAAGAAAGCAAGGGTGTAGCCCTCCGCTGGAAAGGTCATGCTTAAAGTCTTCTCTGACCAGGACGGAGTAGTGATGACAGATTTCCTGGAAAATGGTACGCAATTACAGGAGCCTATTATGCTTCACTTTTGAGGAAATTAAGGGAAGCTATCAAAATCAAGAGGCGGGGCAAGATCAGCAAAGGTACCCTCCTCTTGCAGGACAACGCTCCGGTCCACAACTCGCATGTCGCCAGATCAGAAGCACGGGCGTGTGGTCATGAAATCCTTCCCCATCCTCCCTATTCTCCTGGCATTGCACCCTCTGACTTTAACCACTTCCCAGCCATGAAGTTGTTTTTGAAAGGAACGCGTTTCCCAGATGATGCAATCTTGATTTCTGAAGTCACGTCGTGGTTGGAGGACCAACCTGTGGTGTTTTAAAAAAAACGGTCTTCAGAGCTGCATTAAATGATGGGAGAAATGCATAACTCTGGGTGGTTCCTATGTAGAGAAAGACTAATACCTGCGCCAATTTTCGTCGCTCTACTCCAATGGGAAGTGGGTCAGGGGAATTACTTATTTCCCACCCCTCGTATATCTTCCTTTGTTTCATTCTCTCTCTCTCTCTCTCTCTCTCTCTCTCTCTCTACATATATATATATGTATATATATATATATATGTGTATGTATATTTATATATATATATGTGTATGTATATTTATATATATATGTGTATGTATATTTATATATATATGTGTATGTCTATGTATATATAAATGTATGTATATGTATATATAAATGTATGCATATGTATATATATGTAGTGTATATATATATATATATGCATGTATATGTATATATACGTATGTATATATATGTATGTATATGTATACAAATATATGTATGTAAATGTATATATATATGTGTGTATATGTATATATATATGTATTTATGTGCATATATATATGTATATATGTATGCGTATATATCTGTATGTATATGCATATATATGTATATATGTATATGTATGTATATATGTGTATGTAAATATATGTATTTATGTATGTATATGTATACATATATATGTATGTATATGTATATATATGTAGGTAGATGTTTATATATATATATGTTTATATATATATGTATTTATGTGTATGTATATATATGTATGCATATATATATATGTATGTGTATGTATATATATGTATGCATATATATGTATGTGTATTCATATGTATATATATATATATCTATATATGTATGTAAATGTATATGTGTGTATGTATATATATGTGTATGTATATGTATATATGTGTATGTATATTGATATATATGTATGTATATGTATGTATATGTATATATATATGTGTATATATATGTATGTATGTATGCATGTATGTATATGTATATGTATGTATATGTATATATATATGTATGTATACATATGTATATATTTGTGTTACTATATGTATATATATGTGCATGTATAAGTTCGTATATATATATATATGTATGTATATATGTATATATTTGTATGCATATGTATGTATATGTATATCTATATATGTGTATCTGTGTATGTATATATGTAAATATATGTATGTATATATGTAAATGTCTATATATCTATATATGTATATCTGTGTATATATATGTATGCATATATATGTACGTATATATGTATGTATATATGTATATATGCATGCATATATATATGTATAAATATATGTATATATATATATATATATATATATATATATATATATGTATATATTCTTAGCGGACTTGTTGCAGACTGCTTGGCGGGTTGAGTGTGCTCCGCAGGATTGGCAATATGCATTGACTGTGGTGCTATAAAATGGGAAGGGTAGCAGAGATGAATGTGGAAACTATTGGAACATCTCTTTGCTGTCAGTAGTCTGTAAGGTGCTCTGTAGGATCATGCTAGACAGAATGCTGAACCACATTGCTGACGATGTTTTGCCTGAATCGCAGTGTGGTTTCAGAAGATGTCGAGGGACAATATAGATACTTTTTACAGCCAGGTAACAACAGGAGAAATGTATAGAAGAGCAAAAGGTTCTGTATCAGGTGTTCATCGATTTTACCAAGGCTTTGATACAGTCAATAGGGATGCTTTGTGGGGGATTCTTTAAAAGCCTGTTATTCCTGACAAGTTTGTAACCTTCTTAAAGCTCTTCCACGATTACATGAAGGCTGTGATCAACGTTGGGTGAAAGCTGGCTGATCCTATCTCAGTAGAAAATGGTATTAAGCAGGGATACATTCCAGCACCCACACTCTTTAAGTTATATTTCAACATGGTCTTTCGGATGGCATTTCGGATTTGCTCTGATGGTGTCTATATTCCTTACCAAACTACTGGGGGTTGTTCAACATTAGGCGCTTCAATGCAAGTACAAAAGTACTCACCAACATGATCCGTGACTTGCTCACTGCGGATGACTGTTATCTGGTAGCTCATACGGTGGCTGAGATGCAGAATCTCATGGACGCATTCGCGATTATCTGCAGCGCATTGGGCCTGACTATCAATCCGAAAAAAACTTAATGTATCTGCCTTCTCCAGGCATGCCATACTATTAGCCATAAGTTTATATCTGTGGGTCAAGGATAGCGGTTGTAACTAAGTTTGTATACTTGGGTAGCACACTAATATGTTCTGGATGCTGAGGTCTCATTACGGATCAGCAGAGCAAGTGAGTCTTTTGGAAAGTTGGACTGACGTTTGTGGAACTGTCATGGAATCTCGCTGCCAACAAAAAATAATATTTATGCCGCATGCGTTGTGTCTTCTCTACTCTGTGTCTGTGAAACTTGGACAACATACAGGAAGCATTTGAGACACCTCGAGCTGTTTCACCATATGTGCCTACGGCGAATCTTAAACGTATAACAGGTTCCATAGACTGTGTATCGGACCAATTTTTTTTCTGGATCAGGAAATCAAATGACGTATGTATCCGTCTGATATACCTCTATGACAGGAAATGTTTCTTAGAGTATAACACTGTCAATATCTGTAACAGAAAGATAATATTTTCTTGTCATATAATTCATAAATTTGGTCATCGAAAAAATGCAATTTGCAATCCTCTCTGATAACTTCGGTCGGAATAAATAAAATTAGGAGGCATTGATTTTGTAACGCCCCTCGTGTACACACACACACACATATTTATATATATATATATATCTATATATATCATATATATATCTAGTATATATGTATATATATATATATATATATATATATATATACGTAGAGAAAGAGAGGGGGGTGATATGTAGATATAATTGGACTTTAATAAGCACACCGCGAAATCAAGTATATTTTCTATTCTTTTTAATAGACAATCAGGATAATAACATAACAAAATGAGCAATGCTCAAACGACATATCGTTAACATAGCTACATTTCCGCCATATATAAACTAGAACTAAATATGCATTTTCCCCCAACTCTATATTCACTTAATCCTACCGTCGTTCGCGCTACCTAAACCTCAATTATTTCTACCCAACCCCAACGAGCCGAGATGGTTTCCGGAATATAAGAATCTTTTCGCTTTTGATCGTCGAGCCGAAAAATTGAATAAACCATACAGCAGCTCCTGGGCCGGAACAAACGGGGTCCATCATACAAAGATATCACTTCGCGCTCCGCCAAATTCGCGCCCATGGCCGGTCACTCATTATTGCCGTATCTGATGGGATGGCAATCAATAATGAATAGCTATTCGTCTCTTAAAGATACGCTCGGCTTCCGTCGTCACACAGCCTTGGTGTGGTAAGACAGGAAGTTGAGGAGTGAAATGAAAAGCGAAAGAGATGTATTGTAGCCTTAACCACCGCCTCTTCCTCCTCTAATGGCAAGAAAATAGAATCTTAACATCGTTTTAAAGTACAATCGATTCAGGAAGAATCCGATTTATATGTGAGAACGTGTTAAATTCTATTTGATATGCGAATAGAAATGGATCTCTATATGGCATCCTTTAACTGATTCTGACGTTCAATTTCAATATTGCGAGTGCGTAACTGACTCAATGGTTACGGTCACAGACTACAAGCTTTTCATAACCGATCGTGCATTGTTCGAACCTCGAGATTAAATTGTTAGCTGTATCTATCCATATTTTCTAGCCTTTTCGAACTCTATATCGACCATTTAAGCGCTGATATTTTACAAAAATGGTGTAATGTTTAATTTATCTCTCTCTAGATAAGGCGATGACGCAGAACTGAGATATAATAGTTGAATAAGTCATTCCTTACCTTATCGCTCCCATACAAATAACATCTGACACTGCGAAAACTGCATATAGAAAAAAAAGCACTTGTACGCCCGAATAATACAGCCATATTATTAACCGTGTTGTACAGAATACATGTTCGAAAATTCATGATATATTCATATGCTTAGATTTTCCTGTACCACATATATATATATATATATATATATATATATATATATATATAGAGAGAGAGAGAGAGAGAGAGAGAGAAGGGTGGGGAGGGAGAGAGAGAAAGAGAGAGAGAAATATACTTTTTATTTGTTTTACATGAACAGTATTACGCAGCTACACATTCATGGGCATGTTTCGGTTAGCCACTTATAAGTAACTAGAGACTTCTTCATGTAATATTGCTTATACAAAACAGGCTCATTAATGTGTAGCGACATATTAATGCTTATAAAAACTAAGAAAAAGTATATCTTGCCTACTTCCGTATTGGGCACTGTTGTATTAACATCGGATAAGTTCATTGGTTGCCTTAGCTCTGGAAAGTATTAACCTGAATTTATATATATATATATATATATATATATATATATATATATATATATATATATATGAAAATGTATAAAAATGAATACGAAACGTATAAAAGCTTAGAACTTTTCTTTATTTGTTTTCAATTGGTGACGTGCAGGAATACAAAATATTATGGAAAAAAATTAAAAAACTTTTTTACAGGTACATAATTTCCACCGATCCTTCAGTTTTCATCGGTGTAGTGAAAGTGATGAGCAAGCTCGGGTAAAAGGCGAATGGAAAGGAATGGGGAGGAGTAGGAGAAGGGGGAGAAAGAGGTGTAGCCAATGAGAAGGTGCAACGTCAGTTTTAAATATATACACATATAAGTACGAATATACACACATGCACACAGTACATATACACATATAAACGAAAAATTAATATATATATATATAACTAAATTTAATTATATATATATATATATATATATATATATATATATATATATATATATGATTACTTCATTTAATCACATAAATTAATATACGAAGATATAATTTTATGCGTAATTTTTTTCAGTATTTACTTCAACATTGATCAATATATAGGTATAGCTGGGTAGTACTATCTTCCTTTCTCTCTCCCCCCCTCTCTCTCTCTCTCTCTCTCTCTCAGTTTACAGTTTTGCATAACTTTCATGTCACCGTAAGGGATCCATGTATATATACATGCGCCTCTTTATTTTTAAGTTAAGAGACAGACTGCTCATGCTTTTTACAAGGTTGTGTAGCATATATATTCCAAATTCATAATGATACGGTCAGTAGTTTTGGACATTATAGTCTACATAGAAATATGCTAAAGATATGCTATACATGCTAAAGATTATATATACGAGGCTCGTTCCACAAGTCAGGGCTTCTATTTTTTTTTTCAAATATGTTGTGGTATTATTAAAAAGAAGGATCTGTTGTACTGAATTTATACTTCTACATAGTCATGACCATTTTCAATGCACATTTTTAAAGAATCCAATGACGCATCCCTGCTTCTCACGTACGTCCATGACGGGGTTGATTTTTAAAGTCTACAACGTCAGTATCTAGAAAAAAGAGATAGAACATTCATGTTATGTATGCAAACAGTTAGACAAATTCTCTCTGACCATTGGGGCGGAAAAATGGGTCGTGTTGTTTTTATTATTTTTGAAACACCCTACGTGTATGTATATATATATATATATATATATATATATATATATATATATATATATATATATATATATTGCATAGAAAAATGCGAGCATGAAAAGTTAATATGGTTAAAATTAAACTTAGAAAAGTAAAAGGGCTAATTGGTAAAACTGGAAAATAAACGGACAAGATATTTTAGTAAAAAAAATATAATAAATTTATCACATAAAATATTGCAGCATTCAGAATTGATTATAGAATGTGTGCATTTAACCAACCAGACGTAACCCAGCGTTTGTTCGGCTTTGTCCAGTGCATGACGTCGACAGCTCGGGTTTTGCATTTACCTGAGGAAACATGGCCATCAACGAATCAAAACGCCGCGCGCTTAGTTTCAACTTTGCGCGTCGAACAGCAGACCAGAATTTCGATATTAATTGGAAGAGTGTAAAAAAAACTGCGTGCAATTCAAGAAACGCTGGCGATACCAGTAAAGGTGAAAATGAATTTTACTGTAATAAAGTGTTGCCAAAAGCGAAGGAGTTCTCCACCTGCGTCCAGAAATATTTACTTGCCAAAGGAGCAAGCCTTACGGACGGATAGGGCTGGAGATGTCGCAGTGCAACATGTCGCCGGTGGACCTCAATTAGAATTGGGATATTCTTCGCCAATTCGCGACTGACAATCGCCTGTATTATCAAAGTAATCTACCTATGGGCGTTCGAGGTGGCGTCAACAAGGAATCTCCAGCGCGAATGTGGGTTGCGGTCACGCCACACAATCTGAAAGAATTCCCTGTGAGATATATGCCGGGATTACTTTCTCAGAAATTCCCGGCAGATAGGAGGCCCAGGCTATATGGTCGAAATCGACGAGTCTGTCTTCAACCGCTGGAAACACAACGTCGGCAGACGTCTAACATCGGTCTCGGTCTTCGGTGGATACGAACACGCCGAAATGAGGGTTTTGCGGTTAACGTACCAAATAGGAATGCTGAAACCCTCCTTCCACACAAAGCAAATACATTCTGCCGGGGACCACGGTCGTATCAGGCTGTTGAAGGGCTTAGAGCAAAGTGGGAGGAGAGGGGTATCACCATTTAACGGTGAACCACAGCCTTTATGTTGTAGATCCCGTCGTAACACAGGCAACAACAAATCATGTGGAGCGGATGTGGAAAGAAGTAAAGTAGCGCAATAAACGAGAATATGGAACCAAAAGGGCGTTTTTGAACACATATTGTTTAGAGTTTATGTGGAGACAAACGTTTGGTAGGCAGCCGATTGACTCCATATTAACGCACATCGCCGAAAGTTACCCGGTTGGTAAGGAGATTCATAACACATCCACTATCTCATCTTCGTCCACTTTTTCGTCTGAAGCCCTCCAAAAGTCTGAGGAAAATACATCTTTCTGAGAAAATATGTTACTGGCAAAGAAAAAAAGAAGACTTTCAGGAATTCTCGTTATAAAATAACAGTTTTGTTCCTTTCTTTTTCTTAAATACTTAAAAACTTAAATATTTACTATAATTAAATGAAACAATGTTTATTTATTATCCCACAAATATTAGTTTTGTCGGTTATATTACGTAAATACTTGAACAGAAAACACAAAAAAACATATTTCACAGGCAAAAAAAAATATTATAACCTATTATCTTTTACAAAAATTTTTAATGTGTATTTATTTCGAAATAGAAAACAATTTCATACAATAGTAATAATAATAATAATAATAATAATAATAATAATAATAATAATAATAATAATAATAATAATAATAATAAATAAATAAACGATAGGTATTTGCTTTTTTATTTATGTATTTATTTATTTTTTTTTACATTTTTTTTTGTAGCGTTGTCTTTATTTAATCGGAAACGCTCGGATTTATCCGGCTGTTGACGTCATACGCCGGACAAAGTCGAGCAAACGTTGAGTTCCGTCTGGTTCGTTAAATGCACAAGTACCGGATTATTTTAAAAACATTATAATGCTGCAATATTTTAAGTGATAAATTTATTACATTATTTACTAGAATATCTGGTCCTTTTCTTTTTCAGTAAAAACAACAAGCCCTTTTACTTTTTTAAGATTAATCTTAACCATATTATGACGTTTCTGAATTTTTAAAGATGACATTCTTATTCGTATTATTTGGATTCATCGGACTACTGTTCTCATCTTGAGTGTGATTTTACATTTGCGAAAGTATGTGAATATTCAACACGTATTTTTACAATAATCATGGAAACTAGCAATTTTATAGTTAAACATTTATAGACGTGTGAAGAATCGGAATCAGTAATTGTATAGGAATCGGGAAAAATATTGGAATCATCCCATCACTAATATATATATATATATATATATATATATATATATATATATATATATATATACAAAAATAACGTTTTGTATTTGGATGATCTTCTTCAATCTCTGTTTATCATCGGAAAATACATATATACACACATATATATGTATATATATATATATGTGTGTGTGTATACACACATATATGTGTATATATATATATGTGTATAAAAATATTTTTGAATTCAGATGATCTTCTTCAATCTCTGTTTTTCTATCTATCAATGCATATATATACATATATATACAAATATATATATATACATATATATATATATATATTGAGAGAGAGAGAGAGGAGGAGGAGTATAGAGAGCTAGGTAAATATAGATATATAGACACAGAAGAAGAAACATGAAAATAATGAAAAATAGGAATTAAGAAGATAAAAAATGAAGCAACCATGTGAATACAAAAAATATATGTTTAATGAACAAATGACAATTTCATTGATTCGTCGTGTATATTCATATGTCTATTTTTATGTATATTTGTATGTATATGTTATGTATATTTATATGTACATTTAGCCAATCGTAATCATAGCTTCATTTGGTTGCATTCAGAAAAAATCTCTATACAGAACTGATGTCTGATGAAATTTCCGGTTATTTTACAGATTCATTAAGATTTATAATTATACCAAAACCCGAATCGTTCTATCAGAATATTGTATTTGTAAAGAATCATCTAAATACGTTCATATTTAGCCTTGGAATTATAGAGTTGAATGCAGTAAAATATATCATATTCACACACGATCAGAATAAGATCCATCTGTCTTAGTCTGTGTAAGATTATAGATAAAAATAGGCTAGGATTATAACGTATGAATGGATTGCACGTTTGGTCTCAATTTGCTAACATTGTAGTTGAAGTAGTTTAAAACCCGAATTAATTCTAACAAAATGAAATGTGCATATTATTGAATCTGTTGTTAGGCACATAGACAGTCTCTTGAAATAGACATATCCTAAGCTTAACCGATATATCAGTCGTAAATTCGACATTCTCGTATGGTATATAATTCTTCAATGAAATAACTGTTATTTAATACAGGGAAAAGCTTGATGAGCGTCTGGTGTGATGGCGTAGAATATGGCAGTGTTAGGTTCAGATGAATGCAGAAAAGTGGAAATAGTTTTTTTTGTTTATTATTTCAATTTTTCTCAAACAAGACACTTTGCTACTTAAATATAAAACTGTGATATGAGGACTATATTTACAGAGATATTCTAAGTTGAGAGGTTTGTCTGAAGGAATTTGTTCACGTTACATTTAAACTTCTGCATTTTTGTACAATCCGGAAAGTAGTGGACGGGAAAAAAATTGTGAAGGCAAGAGATTGAGGAAAGATGCTGTTAGAATATAAAGTTTTCCAGAATCTGCAGGACTCCACAGTAAAGGTGTAATTTTTCTGCAAGCCTTCAATCACGCTGACCAAATTGCAGTGGATGCATTTGATGGGACCTTGCTCAAGGTTGTCGAAAACTTCAAGTACCTTGGAGCATGGTCAGATTTTGAAGTGAGAAAAGCACTTTCATGGAGAGCATGTCACAAGAGGAGGAATATATGGTCATCCACTTTCTCAGAAAAGTTGTAAGTAAGAATCTTTGTTGCCACGGTAGAAACAGTCCCCTATGGTGTTCAGGCATTGACTCTTACAAAGGCGCTGAAGAAAAGACTGGATAGCTGTTACACATGGATGCTCAGGATGTCCCTCAATACACCATGGAGGAGCCACGCAGAAAACCAACAACGGGACCTCTAAATTGTCATAGGAGATCGAGAGAACTGGAGAAGTCGTGTATAAGCGGTAGTGAAGCGTCCTGAAAGACGACAAAGATGAGATGATGAGATTTATTGCTTGTTTGTCGGGTGGTGTTTCCTTTTCGCACTACCATGTCAAGTAACTTTCTAGTTAAAGTTCCTGTGAAACAAATATTTCTCTTCATGTGGAAAAATAGATAAGTTCCGTCCATTTACAGAGAAGAAACGTCCCAGAAGAGATATTTAATTGTTTGTTTCGCTGAAAATATAAGCTTCAGCAGAAATTTAATAATAATAATGCACACTCAATTAAATACACACACAGACATATATATAGATATATATATGTATGTGTATATATATATATATATATATATATATATAGTGTGTGTGTGTATCTGTGTGAGGGTTATATGTGATGTTTTGACGAGTTTAATGATTTGCAAATCAAGTATAAAAGAAAGAGTATACGCAAATAGAGTATGGGTGCTTACAGCAATATCAAGACAATTTTTATTTTAAATTGTACAATGTTATAAATTTCCTAATTTTTTTTAATGATTGTAATCGTCATGTATATATAATTAGATATTTAGGTTTATATCAGTGGATATTAAGCAACGCGTGTTTTTCAGCTGATTATTGACGTTTTCGAGTAACATACGAGAGTTTATATTTGAGTTATTCTTAATTTGTATAAGCATATGTACATCACTTATACACACACATACATGCATATATATATATATATATATATATATATATATATATATATATATATATGAGATTGTCGGACTGACTTCCTCATCTTGGTTGTTATCGTCACAACGTTGCGGCCGTTTTGCCCTCTGGCCTTCATCAGGTGTTTTGCATCGGACTGTCCTATTAACATATGGGCGAGTGGTCCTAGACGTTGTATCAAAGTTAACAGTTACCCAAAGGTGCTGAGTTCAATCCTGAACGAAGGCAGTAAAAAGTAACATTCAAAACAGAGAATCAGCAACTATGTCCCAGAGCCTAGCTGGAGTCCGAACACGGTACCCCCGCAATAATAATAAAGGGTCGGGTTCGAGACTCCTAACAAACGGTTCCCCAACCAAGATGAGAAAGTCAATCCGACAATCTCAATCAACCAAAACACCTCATCTCAAAAATACAGACAATTACTATTATTTTTTTTACTATAATAATTAAATACCTACAGACACTAGTGTTTCATCCTTTCGGGATTCTTCAGTACAGGGTGTCACGATTACTACCAGTCGAATGATTCGAACCCCGCGACACGAGACATCTCTGGCTCGATTAGCGGAGGCCGTATCCATTCGGCTACCATTAACCGTGTGAAATAGCGTTGAATTTAAAACATTTTAATTTAAATGTTCATTACGCCAGACAGACAGTGATCAAATCGTTATACGATGATCTACGCATAAGAGCTAAATTGACCGACTTTTAATTCAACTGAAAGTGCTCAACGATAAGAAACGAATTTCTTAAAATAATTGAATAAGCATATTTTCCTAGGATATATATATATATATATATATATATATCCTAGGAAAATATGCTTATTCAATTATATTTCACATTTTAGCCATAGCAATCTTTAAATTAATGAATCTCAATGGAAAACTGTAGAAATCTCCCATATTAATGTAAAAATGGTAAATTAAGCCTAACTAAATGGCAATAATTAAACTCTCTGTAAACGTAGAAATACACATAATGCAATCATTTATTAAATTACAACAAAAAAGGTTATACTTAAGCAAAGTTTTAATCTTACTAATCAACGATAATTATCGTACACAAATCAATAGATTTAATATTAAATTCTGTTTAATATAAGCATGAATACATACATTTTGGATTTGGCGGTAATTAATATTATCTTAAAACTAAATATACTTAAAATAATAAATTATCTTGATTATAACAATATAGCTACAATTTATAAATACGTAGAACATGTCGGGTGAAGTGTTCATTGATTACTCTACATTGAAATTCGATAATGACATATGACACACCATTGCAACTTTTCTTCTGGGTTTTGTATTCATGCTTGTATTTCTTTATTTTCTTTTAAAAGTTCTTTTTTCTTTCCGATGATTTAGGAGAAGAATAAGTTCTAAAATAACATAATAATAATATGAATGATTCTGCGTTAGGAAACAGGTGCTGTGAGTGTTTGTGTTAACATCTATAACACATCTGACATTTTCTAATAATGGTATACGTTTGTGTGTGTGTCTTTATCTCTATGTGTATATGAGTGTGCATGATTGATGATCAGTAACAGCGTGGGTATGAGCGTGTATTATGAAAGAAAAATAAGTAGAAGTGGACATCGATAATTGCTACACAGTTCGCAGGCAAAAATGACTAAATAATTGCCCGACGTTTGGTCGGGTCATGTACGAGAACGAGGTCGTCTTTATTGGAGAAACTCTTGTACATTTAATTGTCTTTCACGATAACACATGAAGACAGACAAAAGACTCGAGAGATTCATCATTATCAACTTCCTCTACTCTAAGAAAATATTTCAACTTCGTTACATCTTAAGTCGGTGATGGAACTCATTGTAAGCATATTATAGTCCACTTATACTTAGTGAACTATCTATCTATTTCTCCATACACACACACAAGTATATATATATATATTTAAATATATATATATATATATATATATCTTTCCCAATAAGATCGTCGATAAACACATAAAACTCTATTTAAACTTACTCCATAATAAAAATATAAACCCTAACCCTAACAAAAACGACACTATTAAAGTATACTATAAAAGCCAATTACACACTAACTACAAAACAAATGAAAAAAATAATGACAAACCATATTAAAAGATACACCAGACCCACTGACCAAAATAAAAGATCAAACTAATAATATATTATACTAATTTTAACATTTCTAATTTAATAATTAAAAACAATAACTATACTAACATCACACTAAACCAAATTACTGTAGTGTATGGATTTATCTGTCCTTCGATGAATGTCTCTGAACCCACTCTTTTTATATGCTCCTGTCATATAATTCATGCGTTGAGTTCTTGGGTGTCTAAATAAATAAAATATTGTATGTCCTCTAATTATTATTCTGACAGCATGGCTCCAAGTGGGTTTTACTCCGGTGGGAAGATGTCTACTCCTGCATTTATGGGTGAAAAACACTTATACCATGGAGTGAGGTAGGAGAATAAGTAAGTCAGCATGGATTCTACCAACCTAGGGTGTCAGATGACAAAATCAATTGAATTAATATTTAGATTGATTAACAGCCCCTAAGTTGCTAATTTAATTTTTGATAATAACTACATTAATTGCTGAGTTGTTTTATTGATTTGAAGAGGGTGTCACCGTTAATACTGCTGCGACTGAATACAGGAGTGCTCGCCGTTATGGAGAAAAAATAACCATTCTTAGATGAGCTATATACTTTATTTATATTTCTTACCCGGTTAAGAAGAAAGGAAACTATATTCGCATGTTAGATTTGGATCCTTCATTTATATTGTAACAATTCTACCTATTTAACTCTACATTAAAATTTTATCCTGGCATTTGATGATCCTTATTGTTGTAAAAAGATTATACTTCAGTTACATTTAAGGCGTGATAGCAGACACTTATTTCTATGAAAACATCCCTGTATGGCATCAAATCTTTTATTCAAAATGTTCTCTTTGGAATTCACAATGTAGAAGGCTTCCAATAAACATAGATTGCATCCTTTTGATTTTCCAGGGCTGCACTTCCCCCCCCTTCAACTACTGACCATTTTAATTCAAAATTTTCATTATTTCTGTTAAGTTCCCTAATCCAATCACCTAATGCAGTGGTATTTTTCTTTTTGTTTTTATTTCTAATGCTTATTTTGTGCCCCCCCTGTTGTCGTTTACGCCATCTCTATTAGTTTCTATCCCAGGATCATTTTTAAATGATACTACGTGATTTCTGTATCTGTCCTTATAAACTGTTCCCATGGCTCACAGATATATCTTCTTTGTGTTATCGGTTTTTATCTCGCATTTATACACTATTTCCGAGGTTAGAAATTTCTCATCCAACGGACAATTTTCAGATATTCTGGAATTACATTTTCTGTTTGGTATATTTTCGTTTGATGCTAGTTCGTTGTTGTTCCTTATTTAGCTGAGTTTTCTATTGTTGGAACTAATTATAGTGTTAGTTAAGTTTCTGGACGTTGAATAAGATAATTTTACAGAGTTTCTATTTATTATTTTGCTTAGTTTATTATCCGGGGGGAAGTTTTGGTCTATTATTCTATAGAATTCCTTAGGTATATTATTTCTGATATGCTCGCTGAATTGTGAATTGAACCAAACCTGTCTCCTGTGTCTATTTCTTTTATTAATGGTACAACCCTCATCCTTCCCTGTTTTGCTGTTATTATTACCCCCTCCGTTTCTATTCTTAAGATCATTTTCAACATTTTCCTTATTGGTCTTAGGTTTTTTTCTAGCTCTCATTGGCATGTTGTATGAGATTACACAGTTAGGTTTGTAGTTACTATTATTGTTACTCTTATATTCAATTTTTCCGTTGTGTCCGGATCACTTAATGGCCTCATTGTAGTATTCCTTGTTTTAAAAAAAAAACAATTCTCATTCTTAGAAAGTTCTGAAACTCTTTTAGAAATGTTCGGGATCAGTGCTTTCTTCATGCATTTTGGATGGTTTGATCGGTAATCTATGTAAAGAGTTTTTTGGTTAGGTCTGTGGTAATGTTCGTATATGCTATTGTTTAGGTTGAGGGTACCGTCCAGAAAATTAACTATCCTGCAATTGCTGCCCATTGTTATTTCTAATCCGAATTCCTTAAAAACATGTATGATGTTTTTTCTTGATTTTTTCGTAATACGGTCGCTAGAATTAACTACGAAAAGTGCGTCGTCCGTGTAAAGTCCACCATTTAAACCTGGGATTTTCTTGTCTATCTCCCTTAGTAAGTAGAGACCAACCAAGTCAGTAACCTGCGAGGAGTCTGTGGCATTGTTTCTTGGCCAATATCAAGTTTATTTACATATAAATTGCTCATCATCACAATGGTTGACACCAAATTAATGATCAATCGATAGCATCTAGAGAATGTAGGTTTCACATTGAATCGATAAGTTAATAGAAAAATAGTTATCATCATTATCAGCAGTAGCAGAAGCAGCAGCAACGGCCCTGCCGTTTAACAGCGTTTACAGCCACGGATTTTCCATACGGGTGGCTATCCATAGCCCCAAACAACTAAACTCTTAACAATAATCCCGTCAAATTGATCAAGTTGTCCATCAAAGTGCGTCTTGGTCGACTTCGCTTTTTTGATCCTGGCATTCTACCAGTCAATACCAGATGTTCTATGCCTCTTGGACGGTAAATATATCCTAAGACAAGCATTTGTTTTTTATAATAGTTTACATCAGCATTCCCTTAGTGCATCACGATCTAGTCCATATCTCCTCCTTATAAATGTGATCCTCCCAAACGACTCCTTACATTTGTCTCGCAAACCAAATGCCTGTGCTATTAACGCGTTTCTGCATTTTGGGGCAGATAGTCCAGCTTTTATAACCATATAACAAGACAGACAGAACACACGCCTCAAGAATGCGATGGTGATAGTATTGGAACATTATACTGACTTAAGTTTTATAAATGCTTGTTTGCACGTTTGATAAATGCTTGTTTAAGTTATAGGTGATATTATATCGCATCACAATCGCCTGTAGATGAAGTTCATGATTCAAGGTAACTGAATTCATCTACCTGAATAATTGACGTGTTTCCAAGTGTTAAAACACACACAGGAAAGGCCTCATTTCCCAGGCATCATCATACTAAAGTCATGCTTTGCATTCAGGTGCAAACCAAACTTTTCACTTTCATCTATATATTAATAGGATAGCGTGTATGCTATTTTCTGTGCCACGCTTACATCCGGGTTGTTTAATTGTTATAAACAATTTTATCAAGAATTCTTCATAAGGTTTGATTTCGGTTTCGATTATGGCTGAGATAACACAAGTTTTATATATATATATATATATATATATATATATATATATATATATATATGTGTGTGTGTGTGTGTGTGTCTGTCTGTCTGTAAATGAACAGGGTTTTTTTTAATTTTTGAAATCGCAATTATATAATATATAATATATAAAAATCGATAGAACATTAACTCTATAATAATATCTACTAATCTGCAAGAATTAAAATATTATACTTAAGCGTACTATACGATTAGGTTTTGCTTGGCGTTCGTGCTAGCTTAGATAAATACTTTTGCAGTTTAAACAAAAAACCTACAATAATATCAATATATATAAATATATATATATATATATATATAAAGGGTTTCCATTTACGCTAGATATCTATAGAATGCCAACATCAATATATTAAATATATATATATATATATATATATATATATATATATATATATGCATGTTTATTAGTAAACATTTGATAATATGAACATTTGTATTTTCGGCCAGCGCTAGTACAATCTGACATTTTCATTCTCTTTACTGTCCCATCGACGAAATGTTGCATCGCTCTGCCTGTTTTACAGGTATTTAATGTCGGATGCTCTGACGTACCTCCTCGACTTAAATACCCACTCCTACGCAGTATAGATCCCCATGTGTAAGAAGGCATTATACTCTTACAGTTTCTTCCCCAGAACTGTTTAACTCTGGAACTCTTTTCCGGGTTTATGTTTTCCCAACTGTACTGACATACAGAAGTTCAAGTGTAATGTTAATAGACATCTTTCTAATGGACTCCTTACATAGTATCCCTGCAACTTCTGTCTGCGATCCATGCAACTACTGTCTCCGATAGTAGTCCCCTGCATCAAAGTGGCAATGTGCCTTATTTAGTATGAATATATGTGTGCTATTTTGTAGTAATTGAAAAAAAAAACATTTCAAACGGGAGGGAGGAACCGAGAAAGCTAATGTCAAGTAAGAAAGCTACTTCAGACTTAAGCCGTTGCCTATAATGAAGACGGAAAATCTTAACTCTCTACGGCAGCTGTGGAGGATCTTGTTCATTAATCTGATATGATAAAATATAATCTATACATAAAAAAGGAATGGCTGCACTAATCGATATGTTCTAAGTTAAATAGCAAGGGTTATTGCTGGCTAAACCTTATTGTATACGTTATTTTTTTTTTTTTTACTAAACGTGTATCCTATGACATTTGAATACAACTTTATGTTAAATACAAATAATAAGCACTACTAGCGTGACCTTTGTAAATTTCACAGCGGTATCTTTCATATGTAATATATTGCTGTTGGGCATTCTGTCGACGTTTAGCATGAATGAATACCCAGCAATATTATTGTTGCCCTTTTGTAAAACTATAGAGATATTTAACGAAGTAATCTGGTTATTGTAGTGTCAGAATGTATCTGTTTATTACGGTTTATATCCAATATCCTTATAGGAGTCTGTAGCATAATTCCATTGAACAGGCGCCCGGTGTAAAAGGAAACTCCACAATATCATTATACCATTTTAGGCAAGGTAGATACTTCCCTTGGATCCTAGTCAAAAGACGAAGAAGGTATATTTTAATTTCACGTATAGCTCCAAAACTACATTGTTTTTCGTTTGTTTGTTTTTTTATTATTTTTTTGTTTTTTTTTATGTTTATGACATTGCATCCTCGCTGATCGGGAGATGCTATTTATTCAAAAAGAAGGGCAGAAAGTAATAGTATACTACGAACATTAAATTAGCTTATCTATATATAAATTTAACTTTCGTAGTATGATATCATCTCCTATACTCCTTTTTAATAAATACGATCTTCCGATTAAATAATTATAATCTAGAAATCGTAGCACATGTACGTACCTACGTATGTACGTATGTTAAATATACTTCGGTATTAATAGATAGATGCTAATTAGCGCCAAACATTTATGGCTACATGTGTGTACATATGTTTCAGCTGTGACTTTATTCAAAAACTAGCATCTTCAGATCATATGAAATATTTCGAACGAAATAAATTAATTACATTCCTTTTATATCGCTTTTTCTTGGGAGGATTAGGTGGTGAATATTAGAGGTGACAAGGTAGTGGTACAAAGAGGTACATAGCTCTCTCACTCTCTCTCTCTCTCTCTCTCTCTCTCTCTCTCTCTCTCTTTCTCCATACACATATATATATATATATATGTATATATATATATATATAATCATTCAAACACTACCGTGTTTGAATATATGGTTAAGTAGCAGTTTTATTCATGTACAACTGCTTTAAAGTTTCACTGCTCACTCATTTTTCGACAAAAGTTTAAAAATTTATCACCTTCTCAGCCAAACTGTGAAAAAAATAAAACAAAAGTTATGAGGAATTTAGTCATGTTCAAAATCAGAATCATAAGTAAGGAGGTTTTTATGACTGGTTTCCATATTAACGACGTCGCTTCAGCCATTACTTTTGCAACTAATTCACTGCTGTCGCGAAAAGAGAAGTAACAAGTTAAACAGAGAGAATGAAAGCAGGAAAGGGAGATAATTGGGGAGATTTTATTGAAAGCAGACATGTTATTACATATGTGTTTATGGGACAAAAATAAATAAGACTGAAATTAAACAAAGAAAAAGTGAATTCATCGGAAGCCTGGAAAGATCATGGATTACAACAGAAAATTGCGAGCATGAACAGTAGTACGGTTAAGCTGGATCAGGAAAAGTACAGGACTAGCTGCCAAAAAAAAACTGGAAAAGAAACGGACAATATATTCTAGTTAAAAATATAAGTTATTAACTTAAAATATTGCAGCATTAAAATTTTTTAATTCAATGTATGATAATATATAATCAATTCTTAATGCTGCTATTTTTTACGTTATAAATTTATTATATTTTTAGTAGAATATCTTGTCCTTCATTTGTCTTATTATGACAGCCTCTTTGGTTTTCCTTGAGCTTAAGAAATAATATGAAGTCACAGGGAGCAAGGTCTGGACTATAGAAAGTGTATGGAACTGCTCTGATGGCCATTTTGGTCAGCTCCGAGCACCCTTGAGACAAACTGTAGGGAAATCTTCTGGATTCTGAGTTTCTTGGGAATAATTGTGTGTACAGCTCCCACACTGACATCAAACTGTGTACTTCTTATCTCCATTGATACACGGCGGTCCTTATCCATGAAATTCTTTATTTGGCCAATTTGCCGGTGTTCTGACTTTCATCATCTCTCGCGTATTCTCGGCCTTCCTTGAATCCCTTATGTTTCATTGGCATCTTTCTAAGTTTAAAACAGAATTGTATTGCATATAGTTCTTCTAAAGTGTCCTCATCTCCAGGTTGCATTTTTTGAAATTCATCAGCTGTGACAATCAGGTTTTTGTAATGCGTATTCCAATTCCTGCTGTAGCTGTTCATTTTAACCTGACATCATAAAAATGGGGCAGTAGTCTTCTAAGGTGCATTGCAATAACATTTTGAACTTTAAAGAATCTACAACAATTTTTAATGTCTGTTCAAAAACGTTTGAAACTTATTGAAGGCGCTTGGTATATTTGTCGTTCCAATAATTTCTAAAGCTTTCTATTCCTAAAAGATGAATGTTCCTTAATCTATTTTGTATTACATCACGTTCTATCGAATGGGCCTGCTTCGTTACAAGCCACGTTATGTCCATTCTATTGTGTCCACTCGTTTCATCGATTTACGAAATCTCTAGATTTTCAACAAGTTCGACCTGGGCCAGCACCCCTAAAATGTATCAATAAGAATGCGTGATTTTGGATAACCACGTTCGCCTAGATACCTACGTTTTGTCAACCTTGTTGATGGGATTCACAGATCGTGTTTCGCTTCATACGTGGCAGTTAGGCCTGCATCTTATCTTCTTGCCTTCGTTCCCTTCTTCTTCTTCTTCTTCTTCTTCTTCTTTTTCTTCCCTTTTTTTTCTTCTTCTTCTTCATTTTTTCTTCATCTTCTTTTTCTTCTTCTTCTTCTTCTTCTTTTCAACAACTACGTTTAAGAAGGTTATTAAAAAGAAAGACCTATTACCAAATACAGTAAAGCTTTTAAAATCATTGGGAATATTTCGTTCTTTCAAGCATACATGCACGCGTATGAAAACATCTCTTTTTTTTACATGGGGTTCACCACTTATCAAGGCCCGAGGGCCACTCTGGGATAAGGGTTATTGCGTGTACAGTAATCAATGAGATAGTATTGTAGTAATCATTAGTATTGGGGGTTTTGATAGAGTGTCTTACTTAAGGGGGAGGTTTGTCAGGAGTTTGTCTATGTTGGACTTGAAGACGTCCAAGTTGTAGTCAGGTGGGAAACAGGCAAGCGGCAGAGAGATCCACTGGCGTGCAGTTCTAAGAAAGAAGCTTTGCTCATGGAATCTACGTTTGGATTTAGGCACAGATAAAGAGTTGGGAAAATTATTTACAGTAGTTTCGGCCAGACGGGTGTGTCTCGTGAAAGATTGGCGAGAGGGCACGAGAGATTGGAGCTCAGACGAGCACCTGCCATGGAAATAACGATAAAACAAAGATAGGCTCGCAACGTCTCTTCTGTGGGAGAGAGGTTGCAGGGAAGAGAAAAGGGCATCTCCCACTAAACCACGAAGTCTATTTTGTACTCTGTCAAGGCAGGATAGGTTGTTTTTAGCAGCTCCTGCCCAGATATGGCAGCAGTACTCCATCCTTGGACGTACTTGGCTTTTATACAGATAGAGAATTGCATCAGTAGTGAGATATCTTCGGGGCGGTAGAAGGATCCCACCATTTTCCCAGCATGATAATTAATAGAAATAAATAAGAAACAAACCTAAATAGAGCTGTACTAAACAATAATGATCTGTTTACGTATTTTTTAAGAATTTAAAAATTTTAATGTTTTTTTATTTAATATCTTTTTGATTTTTTTTACTCCCCGACAAAATGAGGGCGAAAATGTAAATTCACCCTTGTCCGTTCCTCCGTTCGTCCGTTCATCTGCCCACACTTTTCACAATAACTACCCCTTGGAATTTTTGGAAATTTTGCACAAACATTAAGCATGATATGAGTAAAAAAGTAACAGAACTGGTGTTCCGGTAAAACTCAAGTTGCCCCTCCAGAGGTGCCTTTCGGGTTAAAATGGCTAAAATTGACACTTTTGTGCTTATTAAAAAAAAAATTGATGGCTTGGATTTTTATAAAACTTTCTGAAAAGTTGAAACTAATTGATTTCTATATAATCTGTGTGTCTAGACTTCGCGATAACTCTTTGGTGTGCCCCAGAGGCTCTTTTGGGGCTAATGAAAACACTCCATTTTGGGGGGAACTAATAAAAACTAATTTGGGACTATTTTACCATATTTGTCCAAAATTTTCTGTGTATGTCTATTGAGCAGTTTTGCATGGTGCTGAACTCAAATTTAAATATGTTAAGACCTTGCGGACTTTTGAGGCTAAATAGGGGGAGGGCAAATGATGGACTTAGTCATTTCATTTTTTCGTATGGTTCAGAACGTAAATGTACATATATTAAAGCCTAAAACTGCACCGTTTGTTCATTCTCACCAGGATTTTTTGTCCCTGGGGACTTTTGGGGTTAAATGGGGGGGGGGGTACTTAACATGCACGCTTCACTTGTTATCATTTCAATTTTTTACAATTATTATTTTATTATTTTACTGTTTTTTGTATCATTTTAATTTAATTTCTTTCGTAAAAATAGTTTATCCGTTTTCTATTATTTTATAAAGTGGCGCCTAAAAGAATCAGCTCTGAAAGTTAGAGACAATAATAAATTACAGCGATTATAAATATAAAATTATAAGAGTTATTTTATTTATATTCATAGTTATTTCCTCGGACTTATTCTGCCTAAGCTATAAGTGTTGTGCTCTCCTCACAACTGGAAGTAAGAAAACTCTGGAAGTGAGAAAACTCTTGAAGTAAGAAAACTCTGGAAGTAATTAAACTCTGGAAGTGAGAAAACTCTTGAAGCAAGAAAACTCTGGAAGTAAGAAAACTCTGGAAGTGAGAAAACTCTTGAAGTAAGAAAACTCTGGAAGTAAGAAAATTCTGGAAGTGAGAAAACTATTGAAGTAAGAAAACTCTGGAAGTAAGAAAATTCTGGAAGTAAGAAAACTCTGGAAGTAAGAAAATTCTGGAAGTAAGAAAACTCTGGATGTAAGAAAACTCGTTCCACGTATTTGCAAAGATTTAGAGTGACGCTCTTCTTTGAAAATTTCCTTTTGTACCATACTATTCACAATATATCCCAAGTATACCGATTATTACATATTCAAAGCTTTGACACACATATAGATGAAACTGCGGGTATGTAGTGGGGGAAAGAATTACAGTCTAACCATATAAAATAATTTTGTGACAACTTAGTTAAGACGACAAAAGATGACGATTTTTTAGCAATGATACTTCAACGGTTCAAGTGTAGAAAAGGTGTCCGTGTTAATAATGTCTATGTATCGTCTTTAGTGTTCATGTGTGTGGATATTTTTACTCCTCTGTGTACAACAAATATTGACAATGACAACTTACACAGACAATTTTTACTAACGAGATAAACAACATGGTCGGTAGGATTACCAGCAAAAGACGCATACTTTCACTAAGTTCTTTCATTTTTATAAAATTAAAGACACTTTTCATTCTAGAAAAGAAACGTTAAGACATGAATTATAATTATTTATTTCCATGCTTGATCCCTGATCCGAGGTTAGGCACACTTCGTAGAAGTCTACATTTTGCTATTTCGCCCTTGTGATTTTCACGTCTGTCCGCTAACGCGTTTAGCATCGAACTAATCTCACTACGTGTTTCTCTAAATCGTTCCGTCATAAATCTCACGTAATTAAAAACACAAATTTTATGATAACTAAAGATACATGACGCACCTTAATCACGTATGTTTGTTTATGTTAGTAATGTAAACGAGCATTCCGTTTTTAGCAAGTTAACATTCTTGATAACTATTTTAACATGAATATGTTTATCTGCAAATACCATTCGCCTTGATATTCTTTCTGTTTCTATTCTTTCAAATACAAATAACGATCATAATAATAATCGGCCTGCTAACGTGGCGGTGCCCGGACCAACTATGTAACATTTGTACGTAAATAAAAATGGAGTATATATGGTTGTTTCGGTTGGTATTGCGATGCTTACGTGGGGTTTAGTTGAATATGAATGAAATAGGTGTTTATATTTGCGTGCCTGTTTTGTTAATAAGAAAATGTATTTACTAACTTGTGTATGAAAGTGTTGGCTTAATAATGTGCGAATGCTGGCTCTATGTTTAGATATTTGTGCAAGACTCTCTCCTTGCGTCAATAAAGACCATTTTGTAAAATGTCAAGGTAAGCTTTTAAAGCCGTAATCACATATAGTGTGTCTGAAAGAAATGCTGGAAAAGTTTGGCTTATATAGTGCACAAGCGTTTTCAGTGGGGAATATACTCGCTTTTGTTTTTGGCTGAAAGATGCTGCTGCTTGGATATTTTGTCCAAGTAAAGTTGATACGTAAAAACAACATTCACTGCTGCTTCAAACAGATGTTTCCTCTTATTATTCATCTCAAAAACGAATTATTGGATATTTTGAAGCAATATAAAAAATGTCATTCTTGTCAGTTGTTCATTTTCACATTTTTTTTTATATTTCAAAAATTTTGTCCGATTCTTTGTAATGTTGTGGAAGATGTCCGTAGGTTTTTATTATTTAAGATGAGAAAAAAGTATTTATTTTTCATCACATACATCATGTGCCTTTCATATGATTGTATTTGTTATGGTGTCCTTGCGTTAAGAACATTTCCTCCTCGGTGAGATTTTCAATTTAAACCGGAGGCACTTTATTGCTATTAGGTTTCTAGAAATAGAAAAACAATTCCATTAAAAATCTCAGATTGTACTTACGAAAGTGCCAATTCAAAAAAATGACAAAAACAACAACAATGATTTTCGTTATTACTGAAAAGTTTTTCACTCTCTCTCACACTCTCTCTCTCTGTTTCTCTCTCACTCTCTCTACTCTCTCTCTCTATCCTCTCTCTCTATCCTCTCTCTCTTTCCCTCTTTCTAAGATTAGTAGATAGATAGACTCTCTCTATCTGCTTATCTACTAATCTCTTTTGACTATGCTGATCATCGTCGCGGTTTCAAATCTCGTTGTTGTTACTAGTTTCTGTATTAATTTCTCTCTCGCATGCTTTCTTTCTCTCCGTCTCATTAGACCGTAATCTCTATAGCTACCAACCAATCTGAAACTAGAATTGCTCCATAAATATTAAACCTTTTCTGTACCAATTTCACATGTTTTTTTCCGTCTCGACACGGTAAGAATATTTTGCTCTGTGGAACTGTCTACTACAAACCAGTCACCTTTCAGGACTTGTGTGTAACAACGAACCATCGGAAACTGTTCTGTCTACTGCAAACCAGTCACCCCTCAAGACTTGTTTAGAACAACGAACCATCGGAAACTGTTCTGAAACTAAACATGGCTTACACTTCTAGACGCCAGGTCTTTTACTTTAATTCTTCTTTCGCTATTCTTTAACGATGCCATTTTTCTTACCATGTTTTAATACAATTTTGAAAGTAAAATTTAATTTTATTATTAACATTTGATCATTAAATTTTGCTTTGAACAAAATTCTTGTAAAACTATGATTAATCGTGTTAATAAAATCATCTTTTTTATAAAATTATTAGATGCTTTAAACTATTTTAATTAAACGAGGATTTGCTCAGAACTTTAACGCCAGTATAAATGACTTTCTCTTTGGCGCCTTAAATGCTTTCCAATTACATTCAAATTTCCAAATGCCACAAAGTCATTCATTTTGCTTTACATCTATTATGTAAAGACTAACATTGTTGTATTGTTCACGAAGAATTAAATAAGCATTCTAGTAGATTGAATTACCGTGATAATTAGTTAATACATTTTTTTAATTCGTTATATTTTAAGCTATTGCACGTTTAAATTCAATAAACATGCGAGAAAAATATTCACTAAAATATCAATGAGTAAGTAACGTAGATGCGAGAAACGCACAAATATACAAATAGACGAGAAATTGTCATTTAATATTATTAATAACAAAACAAAAACCTTATAGCAGAACATTTGTAGATAAATTTTGCTAATCAAAATAAATAATCTACAGAACTTTACTGATCATTTCACGTTGATTTTTATGTGTATGTGTGACGTTGCTTTTTATGTGTATTTGTGACGTTGCTTTTTATGAGTATTTGTGACGTTGCTTTTTATGTGTATTTGTGACGTTGCTTTTTATGAGTATTTGTGACGTTGCTTTTTATGAGTATTTGTGACGGTGCGTTGTGTGCGGCATAATCACGTTGACACACCGGTTCCCGTTGGATCACCAAACTTTTTCTGTGTACGTGTGACGTACATTTTTCTGTGTGTGAGGCGTTGTTTTTTTATGTGTATGCGTGACGTTACTTTTTATTTGTATGTGTGACTTTCTTTTTACGTGTATGTGTGACGTCTCTTTTTATGTGTATGCGTGACGTTGCTTTTTATGTGTATGTGTGATGTTGGTTTTCATGTATATGTGACGCTTCTTTTTATTTGTATGTGTGACGTTGCTTTTTATGTGTATGTGTGATGTTGCTTTTTATGTGTATGTGTGACGTTGCTTTTTTATGTTTATGCGTGACGTTGCTTTTTATGTGTATGTGTGACGTTACTTTTTATGTGTATGCGTGATGTTACTTTTTATTTGTATATGTGACGTTATTTTTATTAATATGTGTGACGTTTTTTTTCATGTGTATGTGTAACGTTTCTTTTTTGTGTATGCGGGACGTTGCTTTTTATGCGTATGTGTGATGTTGGTTTTTATGTATAAGTGTGTCGTTACTTTTTATGTTTTTATGTGTATGCGTGGCGTTGACTTCTATGTATTGCATGACGTTTTTATGCGTATGCGTGACGTTTTTATGCGTGTGTAACGTTTTTATTTGTATGTGTGATGTTTTTATATGTGCATGCATGACGTGTTTTATGTGTATGTGTGGCGTTTTATATGTGTATCTGTGACATTGCTTTTACGTGTATGTATGACGTTTTTTATGTGTATATGTGACCTTACTTTTTATGTGTATGCGTGACGTTGTTTTTTTATGTGAATCCGTGGTGTTACTTTTTACGTGTGTGCGTGACATAGCCATGATGCATGTTGAGATGATTTATTAGTAACTCTTAATTACATCAAGTATCCAAACAAACTGGAAATCTGGATATATTTAGTATATTTTCGGAAGTCGATCGTCTATTTAAGCGTTTCTCACCCAAAGTTCTCTAGAAGCCTAAGGTTCAGCAAAAGATATGAACATGTGAGAAAGGATAATTATTCATTTCTTTTTAACACTAACAGTACAGGATTAATAGATGTTATTTTTGTAGCCTTGCGGCGCAGTAATATTAAAACACACACAATAGTATCAGTTTTGCAAAACATTTTTAATATTTCCTCCAAACAAAAAATATCTTTCATGCAATGTATTACGTTAACTGTGATGAAAATAAAATTAGAAATGCAAGTTCCATAATTGTGTTTTCGTTCAGAGATTCTTTAGAAATTATAATATATGTTAATGATTGCTGAAAGGTATATATGTTGAAAAATTCTTATTCAGACATTTAGCCAGGATTTTCACCAGTAAATTATTACATAAAAGAACTAAACGATTTTAAGGTGTTTGATAAAATTGTAGCAAAATAGTAACAGATAATATTTATAACAATTGATTGATTAGCAGAAATAAAAAGTTTTTAAATAGTAAGTTTTGTTATATTTTTTCAATGTCAAATTAAAAAGTTGACCTTGACCTTAACTTTAAACCTGAATTATCTCAAAAACCGTTCTTTCAATTTCTTTTAGATTTTGACAAAAGATTTGTCTATCTTAGGACAGTATATATTCCAAATTTCGTGATAGACCTTTTAGGAGAACTATCGTTAAAAGCGTTTTAAAGAAGTGGGCAAATTCAAAATGTCGGAACCTACTACCTGCTACTTCATATAAAGCATTTCGATATTTCCCAATATGGTCAAGTTTTATATCTTTGCAAAGCTATTTTGATGCTGATTAATATTTACATAAAGACCATGGTACAAAATTAAAAAATAAATTTGTTGATGAAACTGATTTTCTTCATTTGTTTTAATTTTTGTTTTTGTTTTTTAATGCAACGCATATGTTGTTATGAAAAATAGTGATATAATTAGTGTCGAGACAGTTAATCAGAATCTAGAACATCTGGAACTTTTTTTACGTATCGGAATCAGAAAACTTATATGTGACAAACCAATGAAAAGTTGTATTTCAAACTTATGTAACAAAACATTTCTTTGTTTGTATTAGAAGATAATATGTAGAATATTTATTTTTAAGCTACTAGTGAAAATAAAAGCTAAGACCATAAAAAATATTATGTGAATTTATTTTAGCTGTGTGAAAAACCCATAAAACATAACTTTCTCCTGTCCAGTCCTTCAGCATTAACAAATCTGACAAGAAAGTGCTAAAAGATATTAAAATACTTTGTTTTTTTTCTGTAAGTGAAACTTTTATCACCTCTATATTAGACATCTTTTAATTTTTGAAGTCACCTTCCTTTGCTTGAGACTACTGCCTGTTATAAAAATAAGTTCTCAATATATGTAGTAGAGGGATTGGTGAAGAAAAAAGCAATAAAAACTATTAAAAATATTATTGAAATCGTTTTGCCAGTTGAGTTTGACTTGGAACAGACAAGACAGAAAAATTCATGCTACAAGATTGACATTTTTGCCAGTCACCATAAAAATGTATGTTCTATTTTCATTAATTCATGTAGAATTTTAGTAGATATTTTAATTAAAATAGTGAACCTGTAGGAGTTTCACTCCTACTTAAAATATGTTTCTGTTCGGTTTCTCGCTATTTTTCAGTGGATTATTATTGAATGGACACTTATATGCAAGATTATTAAAGAAAAGAATTAAAAGTTAATAGTAATTATCTGTATTTTTGAAATGAGGTGTTTTCATTGATTGAGATTGTCGGACTGACTTCCTCATCTTGGTTGTTATAGACACAACGTTTCGGCCGTTTTGCCCTCCGGCCTTCATCAGGTGTTGTGTATCGAACTGGGGAACCGTTTGTTAGGAGTAGTTAATATTTCGACATTTGTAAGGGGTGATCACTTTTTAGTTACGACATTATAGTAAATCGATACCCTATTTTGTAAACACGGAAATGAATTTGTTTCTTTTGCCTATTTTTTGTACTTATGTATTTTAGGTACTGTGCTAAAACAACGGTATTATTTCGAAAGCCATTATTAACATGAAGAGGGGAGGGTGTTTTGTTGGGACCTCCAAACGTTTGTGACGAATTTTGTACATAATCTCGTGACGTCAGACGTGTCTTTACTTTACGAAATGTGGAACGGCAGAAGCAACTTAATGCTGTTTTTAAAAACCTTTGGCAACTAAAAAATAATCTTTGTTATAATTTTGTTAGGTTTTACGTTTTACACAGTTTAATGATTAATGATATTATAAACAGATATATATTAACTATAAAATACGGTTTTACTAAATATGTACTCAGCTTTGTCTTCTCTACGAAATTTTCTACTAGTAAGTGCAATAACACTAAATTCACTAAATGAAAGCAGTCGCCCTCTTCAAAGTATTTAATCACAGAGATGGAAGTTTGAAATAGTACTTTTGTCTAAAGTATTTATAATTTCTCTTATTGAGTGTTATCTTTGAATGGAGCAATTCATAAACATCAATATAATACCCAATAAGTATCAATATTATTAGGTATAATTGTACCATCGGTCGCAGGCCTGGTGCATGCATCTATTTTCCTGCGCTTTTTAAAGATGCGTGCCATACATATATGAGATGCAGTTCGAAAAAAAGGAAATCCGACATATTCATGACATTCCAATGAAGCCATAAGATAAACACGGATGTAATTAATCTCTATAACGATGAAGTTGATAAAAATAAACGGATTATTTCTATAAACAAAATGTCGATATGTTCCTCCTTGTTAATTATGGAAGTGCTATCGTATTTCGATTGTTGTTGATAAAGGCAAAGAAATTCTTCAGAATGCCGACACAGAAACCAAAAACCACAAATAAATTCGGACGGATATTCTTGATATGCGTCCATTTAATCTGCGCTATAAACAATGTAAATGCCATTTCAAACTTAATCACGTCGAATAAAATATGCTTAATGGACTGAAAATATGTGAAATTTAAAGGATTTACAAACTAGGAAAATAATCTGCAATATTTAGGTGTGACAGATTAACCAAATATTTTTTAAAGAGAAGTAATTTCTATAATGAATGAGATGTATGTTCTTTGCAATTTAAGTCGAACAGACTAAAAATAATGCGAATTTACGCATGCATATGAAAGAAAACAGTCATATGTTGCACTTAAGCGTGACAGAACAACAAATACGTAATTTCAAAATTAATCCCGACAAATCGAAAACATACTATTTTAATCGTGAATAAACCAAAGAAAGGAAGATAATATTTTATAATTCAAGCGTGATTGACACATGAAACTGTTAATTTAAACTTAAACCTCATTTGTAGACGAAAAAGTAAACTTATTTCAAACGCACAAAAGAGGGGCATTAAATTTTAAAAGAATCCTACGTATATTGCCTATACTTAAATTGAGACGGATATTCTTATATATATATATATATATATATATATATATATATATATATATATATATTTTCATTTGGTGTACAGAAAGTTGTTAGTTGAGACAGGTCATTGGTACCGTCGGTTTCAAGCCCGATAATAAGGCCCGTTTAAGGTATCCTTATCAAGCTCTCTTCAGCCAATATTCGTCTCTCGAGAGATTATCGGGATTGAAACCGACGGTACCAATGACCTGTCTCAACTAACAACTCTATGTACACAAAATATAAGTACGCTCTTAAAATTTGGATTTTCCTTTTAATTGAGCACTCTGCTGGAATTCTTTTTCCAAAAAAAACTAATCATATATATATATATATATATATATATATATATATATATATATATAAGTAAAATGATTAATAATTTTTTAATAGAAAATCAGTTTCAAAAGGAAAAAAACAAGCAAAATCAATTGTTTGTACGATCGTTTCGGAAACGATGTTTTATTGAAATAGACAATATGTCTAGAACAATAATTTTATAAAAAGACTTTTTTTATATTTAAACAATTTATATTAAAATTGTTCAAGACATATTGTCTATTACAATTAAACATCGTTTCCGAAACGATCATACAAACTATTGATTTTGTTTGTTTTTCCTTTTGAAACCGATTTTCAATTCAAGAATTATGAATCATTTTAATTAATATTAAAATAGATCTAGGATATCTATACCTATCGAGCTTATTATATTATTATATATCTACATTACAACGAGCACTGTTGTTTTCTTTTCATAGTATTAGTACGTTTAATAATATATTAAAATAAACTCTGCTCTTTGGACTCCAGGTCTAATTCCTCCAAATTATATATCTATAATATACAGCTGAATGTCTGTGTGTGTATGTGCGTGTGTGGTCAGGAATAGGCTCCTATATGGTTGACTATTTTAAAAAACTGATTACATATAATGATAGATGTATCGAGACACAGGAATGGTTTTGTTTGATCTGGGAAATAAGTAGTATGTGCCTATGAGACTATGATGAATGTAGTGTTACATGCTCACCTGAGGTCTTATTTCGAAGTATTCCAGGAAATCAGAAATAGTCCGCCTGTCGAGAGGGGCATCCATGTGAGCATGCGCCACTCAACATTTCGACCTCCCTCGCATTCCAAACTTTAATAACATATAAGTTATCACAATTTTTTTTAATTAGAAATGCTTCCTATGGGATATGGAGGAGTTACGTCAATTATCGGTGCATTTAAATCAGAGCTCGCATGAAAATTGTTAACTAGAGAAAGGTAAAGACGACCCCTTTGGTTAAAAAAAAGAAAACGGTAATAAAATCCTTCTTTGTTTTATTGCTTTTTTTTCTTTCGAAACCTGTGTTATGTACGAGTCGACGACAATTTAACTTTCAAAGTCAAGCAATAGAAAGAAATGAAGCAGTTGACAGTCTCTTTCAAGATGGTTCATATAATGTAGATGTATGAGCATAATAGGGCCGATCCATTCGAAGAATTTATTATTTTTCTTCTTTTTACGTTACCCCTTGCTTGTTGATAACGGAGTCCCAAAATCATTCGACAGGTGTTGACTGGACGGCATCTTATCCGCAACTGACTGTCTGACTAATGCCTAAAATAATGGTTGCTTTTATCTTTAGCGCCAGAGTTTGTTAGGTTTTCTTTTAAATCCAAGTTGATTGGCCACTGCCTTTCTTTATTAGAACACTCTTATGTTACCTATTTTGGGTAATAATGATCTTGGATCGTCAGAGTAGTAACATATTGTTCTCATAGTAAAACATCATTATGATGTTTCAGGTGGTTCTGTTTAGATTAGGATTGACGATTATCATTATATAGGTTATTCTAAACTATGAATATATATATATATATATTACGTTGGAGTCACCACTTATCAAAGAACGGAGGCCATTCGAGGATAAGGGTTAATGGTATACATTAGCCATTGTGATTATAGCATAGTAAACATAAGTAGTGGGAATTTTGTAAATTGGATTACTTAGGGGGACGGTTCATCAAGAACTTGTTCACGTATGACTTGAAGAAAATCAGATTGTAGTCTGCTAGAAAACAGGCAAACGGAAGAGAATCACAAAGGCGTGCAGTTCTAAAAAAGAAGCCTTGATAATAGAATCTACGTTTAGGTTTTGGCAGCGATAAAGAGTGTGGGAAATTGTGGTTTTTGCTAAATGAGTGTTTTACGTGAATGTCTGGTGAGGGGGGAGCATAGATTAAAATTCAGACGAGCACTTGCCATGAAAATAACGATAAAGCAGAGAGAGGCTCGCAACGTCTCTTACCTCAGGTCCATTTATGATAGTTGGGATAGATCACACGCTTCTGTTAAGGATACTGTTCCATATTTGCCAAAATTGATAGGAACCAAGCTACTTTGGACTTGACGGACTGGGCGTACAACTCTTTTGCGTTCTTTATTACTCTTTTACAGTTGTTGCTAGCAGTTCTGAAAGCGGCTTTAGTCTCAGTACATCTATTACGTTGGAAGCAATGGAAAAAGTAATTTCTGTGCGCAATGGCAACAGCACCTTTTAGAGAGAACCTCAGTTGGCTGTTAGGTTTTTGCTGGAATTTTTTCGAAGGAATGAAACGGCCTATACATATAATTACCCATTCTGACAGGTCTGATACTATAAGGGACATATACATTTTAAACATGGAACGCAGAGATATCACCTGAATTCTTAAATACAGGACATACTGATGAGATTTTCCAAGGTGTTGGGAAGCATTTCTCCTTAAGACAACGCTTAAATAACATTGTAAGTATGGGTGCTTTTGAGCACTATAATTGAAATGCCGCCAAGGCCATTTGCTTTACCAGAATCAAGATTTTTGATTAGCTTGGCAACATCACGTACATATATCTGTATGTCACATACCGTGTGATACGAGGAAATATTGGGGGTCAGCGATCTTGGTCCTAAAGGGCAGAATTAGCTGCAAAGTTCTTGGCAAAGAGTTTGGCTTTGTCTAATGCTGACGAGATTAATTCAGACTCATTGATAATATTTGGGATAGAGCACACACTTCTGTTCAGGATTCTGTTTGCTATTTGCCAAAATGATGGAAACCGAGCCACTTCTCAGCTACATTGGACTTAACGGACTGAGCATACAACTCTCTTGCGTTCTTCATAACTTTTTTACAGTTGTTGCTGGCGGTCCAGAAAGCGGTTTTAGTCTCAGTACATCTATTACTCTTGAAGCAATGGGGAAAATGATTTCTCTGCGTAATGGCACCAGCACATTCTGGAGAGAACCACGGCTGGCTGTTAGTTTTTTAGTGGAACTTTTTCGAGGGTATGAAACTGTCTATACCAACAATTACCCATTTCGTCAGGTCTGATACTATAGAGGACACATCCTTTTTAAACATGGAACGCAGATGTAGATCTGATATAAATATACGGAAGCTATCCCAGTCAGCCATAGAGTATCGATATACTCTACGAAGGAAAGGTATGTCTGAGGACCGATTACATTTCGTTTTTATCTTAACTCATATAACAGAGTGGTCAGAAGATCCCATCAGAGATTGAACGGAAGATGAACATAGCTCAGGGAAAGTTGTGCAAAAGAGGTCTAAGAGACTTGCATACCGACCGTCAGTGTCGGGAACACGGGTGGATTCTTGAACAATCTGAGGGAGATCATAAGCAATGAAGAAATCGTGGCAGAACCTCCCACTGTCATCGGTCTTGTTGGAGCGGGTTAACCATTACACATTCTGAACATTAAAGTCCCCACAGATGTGAATGTTAGCTGAGGGGTACGCAGATAGGACATGGCCGATTTTCTCAGATATGCTATTAAAGATAGTAACTTCACTGTTGTGGGGGTGATAGAGAATTTAGAGATTAAGTTAGAGTACCTTTAATTACGAACTCATCTAGGGAAGTAGTTGATCCAGTTCCAGTTCTGATTAGGAATAATAGGTCTGGTTTAGCCCTTGTAATAGAGTTTTAAGCTCTAGACTGTTAGAATGTAGATCCCTGATGTTAGAGAAGGATACATGCTAGTGGGGGTCTACGTTGGAAGTTGGAGATTTGGGTTTAATCGAGTATAATTTCTGGAAATCTTTCATGATTGAGATTTGGGATTTTTGGAAGAGGTCGACAGGCTTGCTTAAACCAGGGCAGATAGAAGGTAAGAGAAAAAGAACCGACTTTGTGGCACAGGGTAAGGTAAAGTGGTAATAATTACTCACTAATATAGCACCGAGAGGTCCTACCAGAAACTACTACATGGTTCAGAATCCATTCAGCAAATGGTAATACATCAGCCCCAGTACTTTGCACCTGCTTATAGGACAGCCTCCTTAGTGGGTAATCCAAAGTTCGGGTCGCTGACTATCAGGCGCATAACGTCAGGCCTGTTGAAACGTTTACTTCCAGAACCCTTACTAGTTACTAAGGATAAACAATGAAACAGAATTTCCAACATCTCCGGCGACTGTTCACACAAAATACTGCCAACCTAGAACACAGCTTTTTCTTCTCCATTTGGCAGAAAAATCACTCATTAAAAAACGAGGACTGAGGGACAAATAAAGAGAAGCGAGAGTAAGGGGAGCTGCCGATAGCGCATCCACAATACGTTCTCTACTCTCCATTAAAATATGAAATGAATGGCTCCCCTCATGTTAGATCCAATTCGTTGATCTTCTTTAAGTGCATTTTGCGAAGCTCGGCAATCTTTTTCTCGCACTCGCGAATCCGTACGGTATTTCGAAGGGAACATTTATATAAATCACGAGGTAACTGGTTCTCATTACGTCAACCCTAACTGGTTAATATTTCTTTAACTCAGAACAGATTAAAAAGGTCGACATAAAAAAAAAACTCTGAGTTGACACTCAGAGAAGGTCAGATCAATCAGATCGTTGTGGGAATAACACCGAGGATGTTAACATTAGTCCGAAGAATCCAAAAAACATTATATAATCCAGCTCTGGAGACCGTTTTTGTAGAACACCCCAGGTCGGTCCTCCAACCACGACATGACTTCAGAAATCAAGGCTGCATCATCTGGAAAACGCTTTCCTTTCAAAAACAACTTCACGGCTGGGAAAGTCAGAGGATGCAAGGTCAGGAGAGTAGGAAGGATGGGAGTGGAGTTCATACCCACACGCCTGTGCTTCTGATCTGGCGACATGCGAGTTGTGGACCGGAGCGTTGTCCTGCAGGAGGAGAGTACCTTTGCTGATCTTGCCCCGCCTCTTGGTTTTGATAGTTTTCCTTAATTTTCTCAAAAGTGAAGCATAATAGGCTCCTATAATTGTGGTACCCTTTGCCAGGAAATCTGTCATCACTACTCCGTCCTGATCCCAGAAGACTGTGAGCATGACCTTGCAAGCGGAGGGCTGCACCTTTGCCTTCTTTGGAGTGCTTCCACTGCATTGACTGGACATAGTGATTTACCCAGGTTTCATCCTGTGTAATCAGTCTATTGAAAAACTTTGACTCATCTTCTTGGCACATCTCCAAATTCATCCTCGAGCACTCGACGCGTTCTCGCTTCTGGAATTGTGTGAGCAACCTTGCAGTCCATCTGGCAGATACCTTATGCATATGCAAATGGTCATGAATTATAGTTTCCACAGACCCTGTACTAATCTGTACATCTTAGGCTATTTGGCGAATAGTAATGCGCCGATATTCCAAAATTGCAGCCTCAACGTGAGGACAGATGCCTCACCAATGGCAGAAGGGGAGCGACCAGGTCTGGGAGCTGTTTGCACAGACTTCCGGCCATGTTTTAATTCACGATGCCAGCGTTTTACAAAGTCATATGATGGGGCATTATAACCACAAGTTTCTTTCATTTCATCAAAAGTCTCCTGTGGTGTGCGTCCTTTCAAATACAAAAACCGGATCACTGCTCGACATTCAACAGGATCCATTTCACACCTGACTCAGTTCAAACACCTGTAAAACAGAAACCACAATCAGATCAGAGCTGTAATTTGCCACATAACCCGTAGAGATATAAATCATTGCACATGCAAAATTTCAGCTAGATCAGACAAATGAAAGTGGGTCAGTGGTATTGCCTATTGCACGCCCCTCGTAGGATTGAAGCCGCTATTTTCAGACAATGGTCACCTAGAACCGTGGAGATGCAACGTTTTGGTGCAGTGGATAGAGACGTTGAATCTCTACAGTTTGTGAGCATTGTCTGAAGATAGCGGTTTCAATCCTACCTAAAGCCGGACAGAGGCTTAGTTGGGCAAAACGTGATGAAAGGATAACAACTATGGAAGGCAGTAATTGCTAAGAATACAGTTAGGAGATTCGGTGTCTCTATCCCGCTGATGAATGCCAGATGGATAGTTGGTCGAAATGTCGTGAAACAACAACTTGAGGGTGGTATTATAATCTGCAATAAATAAATGGATGAATAAATGCTTATTCTAATGAAAATAAATCATTGAAAATTCCCTTCTTTCTAATCGTAATATTCATTTTTTTTTTCTCGCATGTGATTTTCTTACGACAACTTAAAACGTATGTCTGGGTTTACCCTTTGGCATGGTCTAATGCTTTTTTTGTTTATGATAGATGAGTCCAACTATTTTATTATTCGATTTCTTTATTCCCTTCAGTTGTAAATAAACCGAGAACAAAAGAAGGGGGAAGGAGTAAGGCAAGAGAGTCATACACGAGAGATAATAAAAGCCAAAAATCGCACATCAACTAGCGAGAGAGGGTGAAAGTGATAGAAAGTAGTAGAGGATGTGTTCCTATTTACTTGATTCCGCAAGAGGGCACAGTCTGACACGTGGTCAGTTTTTAATGCAGGAAATATCCAGGTCACAGTTTTTTTCTTTGTTTTTGTTAAACATAGCAGTTTACATTCCTGGTAAAAATGTTAAACTGATACACATTTATTGCGTTAAAACTATTAGTAAAATAAAACCTATGTATATCCTCTTCTGCAATCGTAAGTGAACTTTTACGAAAGTCTACGTATATGTTATACGTTTTTTACTGTAATCTGACTATGAAAAGTACTTATTTAGTTGACTCCCTACATGGATGTAGGTAAATTCCAGCTACAGCAATTTTTGATTTGGACAAACAAAAGAGTAGGTTCGGTGTTCAAATGTAAAATGCTCTTTTGGGGCATTTTGATTTTAACCACATTTATTTCGACGTTTTGTCAAACTCTACCCTGAGAAGGAAGCATGTAAATAGGAATGCTTGAGTTTAAAGACGGTCAGGTTCTAGTAAGTAAGGAAGTAGTCTGGCGATAATTTTCTTTACAAGTGGGAAGCTCTTGCAAAGATAGTTTGTCTATTAGAATTCAACCTAACGTTAGACACATGAACGGACAAAGGAAGAGTGTCTAAACGCCATTAGTCAGTCTCTCGCGTTACAATTTAGAGCATCATTTATTTTTTTAAGCATGCAGATATAGAGGGCGTAGCTCAAGAATATCTGGTTTTCCATTAAGGCAAAAAAAGGCAATAAAACAGTTCAGTTTTGTATTTAATAAGCAGCTGTCGAAGGCGTGCATTACTCGTGGTTTCCTGAATTTTCCATAATTGCTAGTTCGATTTATTTATTTGGATCCCTGGATCTCTCCCCCCCCCTTTCTCTCTCTCTCTCTCTTTATCTCTCTCTCTCTCTGTCTCTGTTTCTGTCTCTGTCTCTGACTCTCTCTGTCTCTCTCTCTGTCTCTGTCTCTGTCTCTCTCTGTCTCTCTCTCTCTCTCTCTGTATTTCCTTCTATGGTTACTTTATTGTTAAACACAAAATAGGAATAGAGAACAGCATAAAAGCTGGCGTATCGATTTATTTAAATGAATTTTAAAATGTTTGCAGTTTTCGTCCCAACCTCTCTCTGATGTAAAAACTGGCACTGATTTATAGAAATTGAAAAGAAAAAAGTGTAGTATATGTTCTGATACACTGAATAAATATTCAATTTATAAACCGAACCTACTTTTATGGTTGTTAAAATTAAAAATGGCTGTTGCTAGAATTTACGCAGTCATTACTACCTATGTAGAGAGTCACTTAAATAAGGTCTCTTCTAACCCAATATGTTAACGTAGTATCTGTTCTTAGAATGCACTTCAATTTTCCTGTGCTCGGCAAGAAGAAATACATTTATGAAAAAAATATTTCTAATATAAAGTGACTCTTTCCAGGGAGGTGGATTTCCGCCATATTAAAAAAATCACATTGCGTCCAACTCTACCCTCATGGGAAGCCAAGTAAATAGAAACCAACATGAGTTAATTTCTTCTGCGTCGGGAAACAATAAACATACTGGGAAAGAGTGCCTGTGCGATGTGAATCTTATAATGATGCAAGATTGCACAATCACTTTCCGCACTTGATACGGAATTGCTTAATTGTGGCGAAATGGGAATTTTACAGAAGATTGAAAGCAATAATTTGATGAGCTGGAGAGGAATACATGCTATTTTGTAAGGGACCGCCTTCTAGTCTACTTACAAACATATTCTCATAGTAAAACAAAAGTAAAGTCGTCGATCAGAGTCGACGACGACCAGAAGGATTTTTTTAATTAGGGACTGCACCGAGGTAAGAGGGAGACTACATTTCTACTCTAGGAGTGCTTCACTTAGTCTTGACAAATTCATTATAATGCTGAGTTTTCAGCAAGGAGAAATCAAGTACTATGTTCATGTCTTTGGTATGAGGATTAAACCAAGCCCATTACTGAAAGTTCTTACACATATTGAAGATGGTATAGTGGATATGTAGCAATATATAAATATATATATATATATATATATATTTAGATTATACACAGTTACAATCACAATGATTCGATTATAAAGAATTTTAAATTTATGTAAAAATACCCTAAAACGTTAATATGCGAAAAACACATAAAACTACAAAAATATATACATATATGCACGCACATTATATATATATATATATATATATATATATATATATATATATATATATATATAGTACCGGCAAAAAGAAAGTCCGCACTTCTAATTTTTTGCAAAAACTGCAAATTTAAGCTAAATTTAACTATTTAAACAACCTATACCTCATTTGATTCACCTTTTATTCATCTATAATTTTACCTGTTCATATTTTAATTGAAATATTCTAGTGTTCATCTCAATTTATAAAAGTAACTTGATATTGAGGAGGTAAAAAGAAAGTCCGCAGCAACAAATTCGCTTATTATCAGATTAAATTATCGCCCATAAATCAGTTTAAAATATCCACCAACAGGCAACAAGCATCTCTAATGATAATTGCTGTTGTTCCAGGTTATACAACGTAACATTTAGTCCATATGCTACGAATTTCTCTAAGTGATCGTCAAGAGCTCATTAATCTCCACTTTTCTGTTTTATTCAATGGAGAAATCGGCGGCAGATTGAAATGTGATGAGAAAACGGTACGAAAACTGTGCAAACGCACGAAATCGCCCGCAGTGTTCGTGATGGCCCTAAATCTGGTCGTACTAGCGTTACTTCTTACAAGGAAGACGATGCTATCAAGATCTGAAGCCTGAGAAAAAGATTACAAACGGTTCCCCAAATCCAACAACAGTGCAATCTTGTTAAAAAGTGCTACCTTTCTATTGTCAAGAACAGATTAAAGGAATTTAATTTCTGAGTAAATGTTGCAAGACGCAAGCCAATGATTTCTGTAAAGAACAGAAAGCGCCGTTTGAACTTCGTCAGATGCAATGAACATCATGACTCTTCATATTAGTCAAAAGTACTTTTTAGCGACGAAAGCACGTTCAATAGGCTAGGCAGTGATGGTAGTCAGTAGGTCTATCGGAGGAAAGACGAAGAATTTAATCCCAGGTACTCGGTTTCAATGCTGCAAGGTGGTGGAGGTTCAGTTTTGGTGTAGGGCATTAATAGTACCAATGGTCCAGGGCCTATAGTTCGCTTGAAAGGTTAAATTAATTCGACCAAGTACATCCATATGTTGACTGAGCATCTTCTACCCTACTTCGGTCACACAGCTAACAATGTCAGGAGGTTTCTGGAAGAGCATGATATTCCGTGTTTGAATTGGCCTGCACAATCTCCATACCTCAATCCTATCGAAAACGTATGGTATTGCATAAAGCAACGGCTACGCAATGATAAAATTTGGAAATTCTTCGGACAAAAGTTAAAGAGAAGTGGGAAGCTCTTTCCCCTGAGTATTGCTGCAGGCTAATTCAAGGAATTCCCAAAAGGTTGCAGGCTGTCAAATTGCAGAAGAGCTATGCTACTAAATAGTAACTAGATCAGTATGTTCCTGTTTTATCTGTGTTGCATAAATGTCCTACAGATACATTTAAATAACAATTTTCCATTATGCGAAATTGCTTTTTACCTCCTCAATTTGAGGTTATTTTTTAAAATTGACGTGAACACAAGAATATTTCAATTAAAAGTCAAATATGAACACGTACAAGTATAGAAGAACAAAAGGGCAATCAAATGAGGTGCAGTTTGTTTAAACACTTACATTAAATTTAGATTAAATTTGCAGGGTTTTTTTTTAAATTACAAGTGCGGACTTTCTTTTTCCGCCCCCATATATATATATATATATATATATATATATATATATATATATATCTTTTTCCGCCCCCATATATATATATATATATATATATATATATATATATATATATATATATATATATCTTTTTCCGCCCCCATATATATACAGGGTGGTCAAAAAGTCAGGTAACATTTTAAAGAAAAACGATATTAGCAATACACGTATATTTAAGTACCATACATTGAAATATAAAATGAAACAAACATGAAAATTAAAGTTTATATATTACACTCAAATATTTAAACAAATAATATTAAACGATTAGAGATTATAATGGATCATATTGTTTTTCTACCTTTAGCATGTTACCTGACTTTTTGACCACCCTGTATATATATATATATATATATATATATATATATATATATATATATATATATATATATATAAAGAAGTACAGAGAGAGGGGGAGATCTCTTAGGTTTATTTATCTTTTTGTATTAACGATTCTGTTGTATCTAATTGTTTCACTTACCTAATCGTTGAGGGGGTTACCTTCCCTTTGTTCATTTGTAAGGGGAAATGTATTTTGTTATTATTATTATTATTATTATTATTATTATTATTGTTAAATATTTTAATATTTTTATTAAAATAATTATTAAATATCGTTGACGTGACCCAAAGTATTCCATGAATTCATTTTTCTGGCTAGCAACCGCTGTCAGCATGGCGATTTTGTTAAAATGTTAAGCTATGCTGACGACAGGTGATACCCACTTACGTATTCATCGATAACTTTAGTGCGTGTAAAAATATTTTGTGAATTTTGTGAATATTTAATAAATAAAATAGTATATATATTTATATATATTTATATATATATATATACAATTATACGTGTGTGTATATATATACAATGATATGTATATATGTATATGTGTATATATATATATATATATATTTAGTAATGTGATTGACAATTTAAAATTCAAATTAGAATTAAAAATTAAAATATGTTTCATAAGAAGGAACAACAACAAAGGCAATAATTTGTACGATTGTTTCGGAAAACAATGTTTTTTTATTGTGAAGGACATTAAGCCACGGACAATAATTTTGACATATAGTATTTTTTTAAATAAAGTATCCTCATCAGCAAAAGTATTGGGTGGGGTTTTATATGTAAAAGACGCCATCAATAAACCTAGCATTTTTAAGTAAGGCAGATGTATCTGGAAAAAAATTAAAATAAAAAGGAAAATATTTACTTGATAAGCAAATTAATGTGGGTTGAGGATAAAAAATAAAAATAGAATAAAATTATAAATCTGAATTTGGTTTAAATATAAGGTTATGATAATATATTTTTAATACAAATTAAGAATTATATATATACATATGCATATATATATATATATATATATATATATATATATATATTTAACTTTTAATCCTTCGCCTTTGGAAAACAGTAATTATCGTCAAAGCATTCATTTGGATGTTGATTGTTGCTTATATATAGCACGAAATGTTGAATTTTCAAAAAGAACTTGAATGTAATATTTTATATCGGTTAGAATATGTTTGTAAACGCTTAATTCAAAAATTTAAAAAGAGGGAGATAATCTTATTTCTCTAATAAAATAATCAAAGGGAGATACTTAGTGTTTATTCTAGTTATATTATAATCTATTTTGAACTTATTGAATTTAGTATTTAATACTTTATTTATTTATTGAAATTAATAAATATAGTATGGGTTAAGGTTAAATATATATTTAAATAATATACAATAATGGTACATATATCAGATAAACTAATATTAATAATAATATTGATGATCAAAATTTTTATTAATACGGGTATCAAGTTAAACTTAAATTTCAAGATTGAATATTAATAAGTAACATTTTTAATGACTTATGGTGGTTTATATTTGTTAAATTTAAACCAACGTTTATGACTGCATGAGGATATAAGTTCCTCTCTTGAATTTAGGAGGGTGGTTCTATTTTTAGTATCGTCATATTTTAAAATCTTTAGGGTCTCTTGTGTACAAAGTGCACAGAATCTATCTCCTGGTGTATATCCTTTATATGATCTTTTTATTTGCCATTTCAAATTGAATGAAATATTCTCATCTTTGAGTCGCCAAATATGTTTTGATAGGGTGGTTGCGTTCAACAGGAAGTGCTTTTTAAAGGAATATTTATGGGTTGAAATACTATTCTTAATAAGTCCAGATGTGGAACCAAAGTAGATTGCGTCTTGTTTAATGTAATTATTTTCAGGTAGATTAAGGGTTGCATTTGGTATGTGGTGGGTTGGTCTGTATTTGATTGGTAGATTGATTAAAGTTGGTGTAGTTAATTAATCGGATAGTTGAGTTATGGTTGCTGTTAAATTCATTTAAATTTGGGGTTTGTGATACTGTGCAGCTATAGACTACATTTTTTATTTTACATGAGCCTTGTAGAGGACATGTATTTTTCCTCTACAGGTACAGCCTGCTATATTTTGTATATTTGTATTTTGTATCGTATTAATTTTTTATTGTTAGAACTAATTATTTTTTGATGAAGGTTTGGCATAGTTGAGTAAGACACTTTGATTGTGTTCTTATTAAAGCTTTTACTGTATCTATGAGGGGCTTTAAAGTTGTTATCATTTTTGGAATATGGAGGGTTGAACCATAGGGTTTCCCTATGTCTGTTTTTACGCTTACGGGCTTTGGTTTGCTGTTTATTTGTGTTAGTATCTAATGCTTGCCGTTTGATTTGGCTTTGTCTTGTTTTAGTCATTTTTTGTAACTTGCATACAGGATGACATGGCCATATGATAGGTTATTATGCTCTTAGTAGGTTTATTTTCAATGCAGTTTTTGTTTCTATCATTTTTATTTAGGAATTTAATTTGTGATTTGTATCCTGAGTTGTTAAGGGCTTCATTGTAATATTTTTCATTTTTGTTTAATATAGATAGCCTAGAAATTCTTAAAGAGACATTGGAAACTATTGATTTCAATATTGATTTAGGGTGGTTTGATTCGTTATGGACATATAGTACAGACTGGTTAGGATTATGATAGGGTTCAAAGGTAGAGTTTTCAAGATTTAAGGTTATTTCTAAGAAATTAACCATTTTTTTTATTAGGGTCGATTTTTATAGTAAGTCCATAATTTTTAAATATAGGGAGGTATTACTTTAAAGGGGATTAGAACAGTAGTCTAAAGACCAGAGTGTATTTTAATGTGATAGTAAAATTACTAATTTAATTAAAATACAAGAAAAGAACAGTGCTCGTTGTAATTCAGATATATAATAAGCTCGATAGGCAAATATCCTAGAGCTACTTTAATATTTAGAAATGTGATTGACAATTTAAAATTAAAATTAGAATTAAAAATTAAAAATCTATTTCATAAGAAGGAACAACAACAAAGGCAATAATTTGTACGATTGTTTCGGAAAACAATGTTCGACTACTGTTCTAATCCCCTTTATATATATATATATATATATATATATATATATATATATATATAAGGTCCAACATCTGAAATCTATGTAACCAAACAGATAAACGGTAATAGAAAAATAAAACACACGCACACACACACACACACACACACACACACATATATATATATATATATATATATATATATATATATATATATATATAGTCTCAGAAGCTTCCTGTTGTTTCGTAAATTTCTGTACGTAAGTTGAGTGGAATGTGCTTTAATATAATTAACGATTAAGTATTGCAAACAGAAAATTAATTTGATATTTATTTATTGATTGATTCATTTATAAGTCGAATATTTAGATTAAAAGCATCGAGGGATCAGAGACAAACTCGCAATGGCTCTTCTATGAGGAAGGAACAGGGAGCTTAAGCGTTCATTGCTCAATATATGTATAGAAGTTCATAAATTCTAGAAGATCCTTTTTTAGAGTAAACTTGAAATATTGAAAAAGGGTTTCTGACCTTACTGTTACAAAAATGAGTCTATCACATCCACCCACACACACACACACACACGCATACACTTTTTATAAATATATATAAATAGATATACATATATGAAACATGTGTAACTAAACAGATAAAACGGTAATAAAAAATAAAACATATATTTGCTCTGCAATAGTATTGAGATCTTTCTTCAGGTTTTTACTTATTACCATATTTCACACACACACACATACATATATATATATATGCGTGTGTGTGCGTGTGTGTATACTAGCATTTCAGCACGGCGTATCCCGGGTGTTTGGAGGTGTATGCTGAGCAAAAGAAAAAACGGTCAATTTTTTTAAACTTTGACCTCTAATATGACCGCTTAAAATTTATTGTTTTGGGCTCAAATTGAGTTATTACCTTAGATCCACATGTCCAAGGAACCTATATCTAAAATTTCAAGTTTTTAGTCCCAAAATTGGCGGAGGAGTAAGGTAGCGTTCACAAAGGTCAAATCGTAGAACTTTGACCCCTTAACAGCCAAATTTCCGGCCGAAAACCGATCACATAGATTTTCCCAAATCTCAGTACACTGTATATCAAATTTCGAGTCTGTAGACTGAACATTAAGAGAGTTAATGTGAAGGAAAATGTTCACAAACACACAGTTCATGATGTTCACCTTCGTAAAATTTATTCTCTTTAATTCAGTTGCCATTTATGATTTTTGACAGTATCTGTTTCGTAGCAGAAAATAAATCACTTAATTATTATATCAATCAGTAAACCTATTTTCTTTAACTCATCAGAAGAAATAGCCACAGTCAATCTCTCTAAGGAAATAAAGTGCGTGTTGACATGATTAAAAATCGGAACATTGGAAGAGAAGTTATTAATACTTTATAATATGTTGACATTACGCCAATTTGAATTTTCTAATTTTCGAAATATTTAAGCCAAATCGTATATGCATTATGTTTATTTCAATTATTATCAAAATCCAATCGAGAAAATGAGAGGTTATGTTCATATTATTCTTACTAAACAATGTTTTAAGGGAATTGAATAACGTTTTGGTCTTTTAGCGCTTCCCATCAAACAGCTCCGCCACGAGACCAATTGATGTACCGTTATCAGGAGAAATCACTTCGCAGAAGCTAAAGCTTAAAAAAACCTTTAATAATTTATGTTCAATTCGTATAGTTTAATTTTCATAAAAATCAAATGGAAGCTAAATTTATACAAGAGCTATTACCCTTTATAAATTATATATAAGAAAAAAACATACATTCCATAACTAACTTTTCATCTGAAAAAGAAAAAAAATGGTGGTACGTGATTGACCAAATGTTTGACATTGATTACGGAGAATCCAAGTTATATCATATCTATGTTGACTTTTTACGAACTAATATGTTCGGGATAAAACGTTGGCTTCCAGTTTGCTTACCGCGTGTTTAATGAATTGTGTGGAACGAAACGTTTTCGATAGACTATACAGCATTACATAACTCGAAACTGGTTGACCTTTCGTGTAATATACTGCTCAAACTGAACCGAAACTTTATTGATATCATTTTGTCTTTCTCAATTGTGTTATACAACTACAAGAATCGACGAACTATTTATACTACTATACAGTTTCATCATTGACATCAGCAGTTTAAGGAAAATTGCTATAATTTTGTCAATTTGACAATTTGTATTTTCCTCTCTCGCCGTGATGAGAGTTATTGATATGAAGGTTATGCAAAGTTGCAGTAAATGCCTCCTCCAAATAACTGTGTTCCGTTCCGTAGACAATTCAAAATGGCGCTAAAATCTCAACAGTATGGATTTTTCCACTTTCACTCCATTATTCTCTTTTTATTTCGTAAAACGTACAAGTGAGTGTCATTATCTGTACTAATTTCAATAAGTATACTCTCTTGACTTTAGAGACAATGAACAGCCTCTGAAAAGATGGATGTACGACAACTAAATGGTCCCTTGACAAAAGGAGGGTGGACCTGTAAATTCATCCCTTTCCGTTCGTCCGTTCGTCTGTTTGTCTGTCCGCACCTTTCTCAGTAACTACGCCTTGGGATTTTTTCAAATTTCTCACAAACATTAAACCTCATATGAGTAAAAAAGTAAAAGAACGGATTTTCTGCGAAAACTCTGGGTCCCCCCTTAGGGGTGCCTTTCAAATTAAATTGGCTAAAATTGACACTTTTGTGCTTATTAAAATAAATTGATGTCTTGTGTTTTTACAAAACTTTCTGAAATATATAATTGTCTTGTCTATACTTCGTGATAACTCTTGGGTGTGCCCCATGAGCTCTTAAAGGGCTGATAAAAGCACCCAATTTTTTAAAAACTATTTTATAATATTGTCCAAAATTTTCTGATTGTATTTATGGTGCCGTACTCAAATTTAAATATGTAAAATCCTTGGGGACTTTTGGGGCTAAATGGGGTGGCAAATGATAGACTAAGTCATTTTTTTTTTGCATGATGCGAAACCCAAATGTTCATATGTTAAGGCCTAAAACAGCACTGTTTTTTTCATTTTGACCAGCATCTGACGTCCCCTGAGAACTTTTGATGCGAAATTTGGGGTGGGCAAATACTGAACTTGGTCATTTTTTATGTCTCTTTTACTGTGCGCTAACGAGGGACCATGAATGCTCACTTGTTGATTATAAAACAGGGGTTGATTTTAACTCACATGTATTTAGTAAGTCAGCACACTTCCCCTGACGTAGAATTTCCAATGTACCCCTAACTTGCCTCGTTAGTTCTTTATACACAATGGATACGCTTATAAAGTGACATCTTGAGAAAGAGTGCATATTAAAGCAGGCGTTGCGTAATTACGACCGGAATTGAACGGAACTATAATTACATTTATTAAAAATCTGATATTCTAGAACACTTACAGCAATTTTGGAATTATTACTTTTCTTCGCGTGTTCTGATCAGAATACGCGTTATTTGTGGTGAACATTATTAGCAGTAGTCCGTAAACACCAATGCTAAAATATATGGAGAAGAATTAGTGATTTTGGAGTTTTCCTTTATATAGATTAGTCGTCTTTTCACAAATAGAGTTGATTCAACCCTACAGTTTCTCCTGAAGTTAATATAGAAGACAACTTTATATATTCTCTAACATATTATCGAAGGATAACATTTTTCCTTAGGATGAGGTTTTAACAAGAAGTTTATCATAAAGTCTTAACAAGAAGTTTATGATGAAGTCTTAACAAAAAGTTTATTATGAAGTCTTAACAAGAAGTTTGAGTTTCGTTGTTAGATCCAAATATTAGCTGGTTTGTTGTTGTTTTTGTTGTTGTTGTTGTTGTTTTTGTTGTTATGGCATAGCTATTTTTTCGGGTTATTAATTGTTTATCTGGTCATTTATGTAAAATATGTAGTTTTTATATCTATATTTATTCATTTTGTTTGGTTTGGTTTCGTCGGTTTTCACTACATACGAAACATTTTCGTGTTATTTAATGTCGAACCTAGAAATTTTATGAAACAGTTTTATGCTTCAAGTTCTTTATATATTCAAATATTTATTCATGGTGTTCGTTCTGTTGGTTTTGTTAAAAAAATGCTATTCTTTTTTTTATTTTTGCTTTTCAGATATGGAAATAGGTTGGCAAAATGAAGGGGAATTAATGAATAACATCAATGTTTGATGTATTTTAGATCGGGATAACTGTTGCTTGTAGCACTAGTTCAAATTCATTCAGAAAAAAACGTATCCAATAACGAGAGGAGATATTTAAGAATAAAAGACGTGTAGAATAAGAAAATACCATTTCTCTGCCTTGTTTCTCGTAGATTTGTTACAACATTATTCATTATCGTAAGACGCGGTGTTTTTTTTAGGAAAGTAAACAAGTAAACGAGAGAATTGAAATCCTACTTTAAATGCATTAAACCTGGGTAAAATATCGTTATATATATATATATATATATATATATATATATATATATATATATGTGTGTGTGTGTGTGCGCGCGCGCGTGTATATATATATGTGTATATTAATTGAGCACTCTGCTGGAATTCTTTTTCCAAAAAAACTAATCGTATATATATATATATATATATATATATATATATATATATATATATATATATAATATTAAGATGTAGAGTCTAAACAGCACAGTTTCTTTTAATGCATTTAAGCTCAAGAGGTATAGGTAATATCAATACATATATATATATATATATATATATATATATATATATATACTAGAAAAATTACACCTCGTTGACTGGCTTCAAAAACAGCCTACAGAAAATGGACACTCATTTATGAAAGTATGATAGGTTATGAAAAGGAAGGATTGTAAAGAGATAGCTTCGAATTCGGGGAGATCAAAACCAATGCAAAATATGATGAAAGTAAAAATAAAATAGATAAACCCCCATTATTTATTATACCATATCTGTTCACACTGAAACACTTATCAAAATATTCTGCGGATCAATATTTAAAAAACCTTGTTAAACTTTGTGACATATTTCCATTCTATGGAGGTCAGGTGCGAACGAAACCCCTATAATTTTATTATACCATATTTCTTCAAACTGAAACATAATTATCAAAGTATACTTACACAAATAGATATGAAAAGTCTTTATTAAAGTTTGTGTCTATTTCCATTCTATGGAGGCCAGGCGCGAACGCATACCCCCACAATTTTATCATACCATCCCTATTTAAGTTTAAACATACTTATTATTCTTATGTACATCTATATTAAAAAAAAACTTGTAAACGTTTTTTTTATTTTTTATTTTTTTATTTCCATACTTTGTGGACCAGGCGCGTGCGCACACTCAACAATTTTAATGAACTACTGTTCTGCCAGATCAAACTACCCATTCCTGTGTCTCGATACATCTATCATTATATGTAATCAGTTTTTTAAAATAGTCAACCATATAGGAGCCTATTCTTGACCAGACACACACACACATACACGCACAGACATTCAGCTTTATATTATAGATATAAATATACAGTGACTGCCAAAGTAATGAAGTGTTTTTGATTTTTGTAACAGTTTGTGTTTAAGATTCTACAACAAATCAATTAATTATCTAATCAATACAAAATTTCCACCAGTAAAGAATGCACTTTATATGTGTATAACCTTTTTTTACATATTCGTTGTTTAAATATATTTTGGGCAATTTATGTCCCCTTTCTCCTTTGTCTTTTGTTCGACTCCTTCAAGTCTAAGTGATCCATTAAGCACGAGTGTTGAAATCAAAAACAAAATAAAATTTACATAGTGTTTCGATATTGAAGATTGAAATCCGAAATTTGAGAAGGTTTGATTTTTTTTTATCTTTTGCGTTTTGAAGTGTGAGATTCATTGAATATGTTATCAATACTTATTATCTTTCATATTAGGATAAAAAATATTTTTTATGAAAACGTTAAAAGAGGCATACTTTTAAATCTTTAAAAATAAATTTAAAAAATTATTTTAAAAAGGGTAACTTTCCATATGCAAGTGCATAAAGAATTCTTTAAAGAATCAATACAATTTCCTAACAGGTTGTGAGAAATTTAAGTATTAATTGTATCTGCTTATTTTTTCAATTCAATTATAAAGTGTTTTTGTTTTCAAGATAGGGTAGCCCGTAACGGTTTACAAAAGGTCATCTCCCTTTTTGAAAATTAACTATAATATTAAGACGTGGATTTTCGGTAGATGATGGATGTGACCTTCCATCAAGTTGCATTTCTCCATAGGGTTACCAAAAAGGACCTTTTAGAGGCCACCAAATTGTTTGCCAACTTGATTTCTGCAATAAACAATTCGGTTACATTTAGTATGATCTTGTTTATGGAAAAAGAGGGTGGCTCATTGGTTAATATTAATTAGAAAATAAGAAAGTAAAAATGATTTTAATCACAAAATCAAAAACTGAGTAAAAGTGATATTAAAGCTGAGAAATATAATGCTAAAAATTTATGTTTGATGTAAAGATAGACAAAAAATAATTTCCCTTTACTTTTAACAAGTATTAGGAAAAAGTTATAGGTTGATTGATTATTATGAAAGAAAAAATATAACGCTAAAAATGACACATTTTACCATAAATTGCGTTTGCAATTATAATTTCATGCAGTTATTAAAAAATATATTTACCTGTTTACTTACGTTAAAACTCATAAAAATGCTTAAATAAACATTTAGATGTGACTGGGTTCCCATACCTAAAATCCAAGATAGGGGCGGTAGGCACGTGATTCCTATAAAGTACGAGATCCTGCTAAATAATTGAATTATGTAAATTTATTTAAATATAAGAAAATTATATTCTAATATTTTTGCATATTCTTATAACCAATCAAAGTAAATTTTATATAGACATAAAAAGTTAGTTTAAAAGATACGAAACCCTTTAAAAGATATTTATGTTTTGTAATATTCAGCGAAAACTGGATCTAACGAGTATTTGTTTTAATTTAAAACTTAAGTTTCTATTGAAATTATAGAAAATTATTATCTTATTCTGCTTTTAACAAAACCTTCAGGGTTTTATCTTTCTGGTAAAACCAAAAGTTATTCAGACATGACAGGTTTTATTATATTTTCATAAGCTTTAGAAAAAAACAGTTTTCGATCGATTAGCGCTCACTATATATATATATATATATATATATATATATATATATATATATATATATATATATATATATATATAATCGATTTTTGTTTTTATAATTGCATAAATTTGGGTTCGAGCCTCGGTACACTCACTCACGCTGATAAGCCGTAGATACACCAAAAGACGAGTCCACTGATACTATTTTCATAGGATTTTCAGCTGACGTGATATAGTAGACAAAAACAGACGGAATTTTATGAACTACATTATCATTATTATATATGTTATTTATTTAATTTATTTTAATTTAAAAAAAAATATATTTGCGGATTAGTCCACCGGACAAATTATTCCTCGTAATATATAATATTCAATAGAGGATCGATTCTATAATAATATATACACACTCTGCATAAATAAAATATCATGCTTAAGCGCATGACCGAGCAACGTGTTGAATAACAATCAATAGAATATTTTCTTACGGCCGGACAACGTATGGCACCTTGCTAATATATTTGGAAACTCATCCACTTTAAATGTACGGGTATGTATGTATAATGGAATTCTATTTACGGACAAACACATATTCTCAGGAAAAGCTTGGCCAATTGAAATCTTCGATTTGAGTAATGACATTTAATTTGAAGGCGTATGTGCATAGATATCATGTGTGCGTATATATGTTTAGACGACGTCCTCATTTCTATGTAAATGTTAATTTCTCACCACTGTTCCCTTCCACCGCCAGCGCAGCATTGCATCTCCTGTCAAAATGGATTTGAATGTACCTTGCATTTCCGGTTGCGGCATTTACTGTATAATTAAATACCATTATCCAACCCCTAGATTTCAATTGGGCAATGTTCCCAAGTTGACGTTTAAGTGGATTTTATCACTCGGTACACCATAAAATTAACTAGATCCAAATACCAGCAATTTTCATGAGTTGACTCTGCAAATATCGACATATCTGCTGTATTCCTGAGGATGTTACATAAACTAAATTTTGTTGTTGTAAGTGATATATGCACACATATAGCTATCAATAAATATTACGCAATAATTGTAAGATTTGTATGTCTGCAACCAAACTAACGTAACAACTTTCTCAAAATATAACATGCGTGTTTCCCCTTTTCGCGGTATATTTCACCTTTCAATGTTGATCATTCTCAACTCTATAATAAAGACTAATGTATATATATATATACATATATATATATATATATATATATATATACAAACCCAGAACTTACAAGTCACCCACATCACAAACATATGCAGCATTATAGAGTACATTTTGACACATAACAATTTTACATTCAACAACCAACACTTTTTACAAATAAAAGCCACAGCCATGGGAACTAGAATGGCTCCGAGCTATGCCAACATCTTCAAAAAATACATACACACACACCACCTCAAACCGACACACTATCACAGATATATAGATGACATCTTTGTCATTTGGCCACATGGTGAAAAGACATTGATGGACTTCTTCCAGCATATAAACAACTGCCTTAACAGTATTAAATTAACGATTGAACACTGAACCACACACATCACATTTTTAGACGTTCTGGTTAATATATCACTACATCTCTACACACAAAACCGACCGATGGACACAATTACCTACATTTTGAAAGTTGCCACTCAATCACAACAAAAAAGTACATCGTATACAGTCAATGCCTGCACATTAAAAGGATATGCACAGACATATCCGATTATGACGCACAGGTGGCCATCTTAATCAATCACTTTCTTTGCAGAAACTAGCCATTCAAAATATTAAAAGAAGCCATCAGCAGAGCACTTCATTTCAATAATAACACCAAACATTTATACAATCCCATGAAACAGATGTTCAAACAATTACCACAGGACCTCACACTCAACACAATATACAATAAAACACCCATTCGTGCCAAATGACAGCTCCCCAACTTACATTCCTTACTCAAATCCTCTCGGATTCACCGCGCCCTCATATCTCAAGGAAACAAACCTTGCAATAGGCCCAGATGTCTAATATGTACACATATTAACACCAACATCCAAGCACCAACATCCATCTCAAAGTTCCCCCTCTAAATTGCAATAGCTCAAATGTAATATATCTGTTATACTGCACCGAATGCACAAAAGGCAATTACGTGGGGGGAAACAGGCCTGGAGTTCCGCCTACGCTTTAATAACCACAAACATGCCATTAGAGATAAATCTTCACAGCATCCAGTAGCTATCCACTATAATTTACCTAACCACACAATAGACAACATCAGATACATCCTCACATAACTACAAAGATTTTCCATAAACATTTTTCTTAGGACTAAAATGCACGGTGAGATGGGGAAAACTTTTTTCTTTTTTTTTTCTAACTCTTTCTGAAACCTTCACATTTTCCCTACTTTTTTTCTTTCTTTATACTCTCATACACAATGGTCTATGCATGTGTATGTGTGTGCGTATTCTGTACACATATATGCATGTATTTATGCGAGTGTATGTGTATATGTACCTGAAAGTGTATGTACACGTCAGTATATGTGTATATATGTAGGTGTATGTATATGTATATATATGTATGTAGAGTGGATATATGTGCATGTGTATGCATGTATGTGTGTGTGTTTTCAAAACACATTTTCTTTAAGTGTTAAGTTTCTTCATATTATCGTATATGTATATATATGTATGTATTTTTCGCACACCTACACGTCTTTTCCTGTCCCTCTCTTCCCCTCTCCCTCTCTTTCCCTACATTCGTTTATGCAAACTTGTGTATATGTGTATAGCTGTCTCTACGTGTAAATATATGCGCAAACATTTATGTATGTGCATGTGTATTTGTTAGTATATGTATATGTGTATATATATACATTTATGTGTGTATATATGCATATATATGTATATATTTTTACATGTGAGTATTTGTTTGTATACGTATGTGTATGTAGATGTTAATATATAAATTAATAAAAAGTAGCGTTTCGTTTCTGTCTTTAAACGTTTCAATTTGAAAACGACGTTTACGTTCTTTTTCGAACGAGAAATAGCCGTTGATTTACTAATGAGTATCATAGCGTTGCTCTTCATAACGTCTTATATCCTTTGAATTCTTATTCTCTCTTGGAATAAATAATATCGTTAGAATTACAATGATTGGACAGTTAAATGCGCGTTTCTTCATTTTTATTTATTGTTTAATTTTTAATTTTTCGTTTATATGTGTATATGTACTGTGTGCATGTGTGTATGTGCGTACTTATATGTGTATATATTTAAAACTGACGTGGTACCTTCTCATTGGTTATACCTCCTTCTCCTCTTTCTCCTTCCTTCCTTCCTTTTCCATTCCCCATTTCCTCGTGTATGTTCATACATTCACTACACCGATGAAGACTGAAGGATCGGTCGAAATTATGTACCTGTGAAAGTTTTTCTTACCTTTTTTTTCATAATATTATTATAGAAACACCCCCTGTAATAATTAATACATATAATCGCAATCAATAAATTACATAACAAAAACACTCATTTCATTTCTGTTACAAACCTATATTTCAATTTTAACAGATATATTCCTTCCAGAAAGAATATTAACTGCATTCATATATTTTAAAAACATATTAACGACTATATGACCTTATTAAAAATATCCCTCTCTTTAACAGCGCAAGCCCCCCCTTTTTTTTTGAATTTTCAACGTCTTTTCTCCGTTTTCTGAAATAGAAGAGCTTCGAACTTTGCACATGAAACATTTTAAAATATTTTTTACTGGTGTTTTCTTTTTCTATCTCTCAATCATCCAGAAGAAGTCTTGATATCAAGACGGAACGTTAATAAACACCTAACACGGTTTGTCCCTTTTTGTTACTCTAATTTGTCGGAATACTAATTCCATTATTTTCATCTTATATATACATATATATATATATATATATATATATATATGTATATATATTGGGTCCCGATTTCGCATCTCGCTAGATACAGCCACTCTGATGAGTCGTAGACGACGAAACACGTGTCGGTGGATGATTATATTTTAAATATATATATATATATATATATATATATATATATATATATATATATATATATATATATACTAACAAATGCTGTGTAGCCATCCTGGTTTTGCCTATCGAATATTATGGCCAAATTCGGATGACCTGTAAAATTCTGTCAACCAATAAATAATTTCATGATTGTATGATAGCTCGTGTCATAGATGATGAAGAAGCTTCCCAACGGAGTTATAAAGGGCTGCATACTTGTCCCAACGCTCTTCTAGCGTGATGTTCTCGGCGATTTTGATTGATGTATTCAACGCAAAGGATCCGGGGGTAAGCATTAATTACCGGGAAGTCGGGAAATTGTTCTACTTAAAACGACTTCAAGCTGTCACTAGGATTAAGACCACCATTTTGTTTTCTAATGATATTTCCCTCAATGCCAACACAGTCAAACATGCTATCTATTGTTGATATTTATTCTAAGGCATGTGACAATTTCGGTCTGACTATTAATCTACAGAAAACCGAAGTAATGTACCAACCTGATCAGGGAAAAGATACGTTAAGCCCCAGATCTCAAATCGTATTACCAATCGAGAAGCTGTGGCCAAGTTCACTTGCTTTGACAGAACACAAATAACATGAAGTCGACTGCACGATAGTCAAGGCTGATGTTGCATTTGCATGTCCCAGAACCACTTTATGCGAACATAGAGGATTTCGGCAGTATGCAGCCCTTTATAACTCCGTTGGGAAGCTTCTTCATCATCTATGACACGAGCCATCATACAATCATGAAATTATTTATTGGTTGACAGAATTTTACAGGTCATCCGAATTTGGCCATAATATTCTATAGGCAACACCATGATAGCTACACAGCATTTGTTAGTATATATATATATATATATATATATATATATATATATATATATATATATATATATATATATATATATATATAGTCAACCACCTCAGCAGGAATAACCTTCTTAGTGACACACAATATGCTTTCCGCTCTGCAAGATCTACCGCAGATGTGCTGACGGTTATATCCCACAGGATTAGTGAATCTCTTGACAAAGGCTTCCTTTCTAGGACAATTGCTCTTGACATATCAAAGGCCTTCGACAAGGTATGGCATAAGTGTCTACTTCACAAGATTTCCAGCTACGGTATAACGGGAAATGTTTTCTCAATCATTAAATCATTTCTCTCCGATAGGCTCATAAGAGTAGTGGTAGATGGACAAAAATCGGAGGCCTGCAATATAAAGGCTGGAGTCCCTCAGGGGTCAATCCTGGGCCCAACTCTCTTCCTGATCTACATCAATGACCTCCCTAAACACATACTTAAATCATTCATTAACATCTATGCTGATGACACGACTATCTACGGCAACACATCAAAGGCTGTAAATGACAAAGTTCTCTCTGATTCTCTCTCCTCTGATCTCGAGCGCGTGGAACAGTGGGGGAAGATGTGGCTGGTTACCTTTAATGCATCCAAAATCAAACTCCTATCCTTACATCATCAACGCTCTGATCCCCATCTGGCATCAGTTGTTATGGATGGCTCTCGTCTGGGTGAGGCCCGTGTTTTGACAAGCTTCTGGGTTTGACCTTTACTCCTGATCTGAAATGGAACACGTACATCAATTCTGTTGCCAAGGTCGCTGGAAAGATGGTGGGATCCTTCTACCGCTCCAGAAGATATCTCATTACTGATGCAATTTGCTATCTATATAAAAGCCAAGTACGTCCAAGGATGGAATACTGTTGCCATATCTGGGCAGGAGCTGCTAAAAACAGCCTATCCTGCCTTGACAGAGTACAAAATAGACTTCGTGGCTTAGTGGGGGATGCCCTTTTCTCTACTCTGCAACTTCTCTCCCACAGAAGAGACGTTGCGAGCCTATCCTTGTTTTATCGTTATTTCCATGGCAGGTGCTCGTCTGAACTCCAATCTCTGGTCCCCCTCGCCAATCTTTCACATCTAGCTGAATCCACTGTGAAAAATTCCCCCCCTCTATATCTGTGCCTAAATCAAAACGCGGATTCCATGAACAAAGCTTCTTTCTTAGAACTGCACGCCTGTGGAACTCTGTTCCGCCTGCCTGCTTCCCACCGGACTACAAATTGGATGTCTTCAAGTCCAATGTTAACAAATTCAAAATGAACCGCCCCCTTATTTCAAATCTCCCTTCATCAAATCTTCACACTAACGTAATGTACTTGCAATAACCCTTATCCCTGTGTGGCTTCCGGCCCTTGATAAGTGGTGATCACTGTGTAAAAAAAAAAAAAGTCAAAATTTAAATATACAGAACCATCATTCTTGCTGTCTTCATGTATGCTTGTGGAGCTTGGACCGCTAGGTTCAATCCTCGGCTTGGGAGAGATGCTAGTCTAGCGGCACTGATGAGTTGTGATACAACGAAACAGGATTGTATGTCGATGACTACAAATATATTTTAAGCCCTCCTCTTTGGGTAGAGCACTGTCGTAAATAATCTCACACGCTACTTAATTGGCTGAAAAATGCGAAGCTGCTTGTTTGTTTGTTTACAAACAGGCAGTTTGAGCACTGTAAGGGTGGTGGCGGATGTCTATTTAAATAGATATTCCGCCAAGTTATTTGCGGGCGCCCCTTCTACGGTCGAGTGGGAGAACTGCCGACTCTCAACACGACGGTTCTAGGTTCAATCCTTGGCTGGGGAGAGATGCTAGTCTAGCGGCACTGATGAATTGTGATACAACAAAACAGGACTGTATGTCGATGACTACAAATATATATATATATGTTTATATATATATATATATATATATGGTGGGAATAGTGTTCCTTTTTATTTCTCTCTCTCTCTCTCTCTCTCTCTATATATATATATATATATATATATATATATATATATATATATATATATATATATTACTCACGTTCACCTCTTAATAAAGCAGATCGCCACTTGACCATAACGGGCTACTATTTGGGACAATGGCATGGGAAAGATTAACAATATGTTGGTTTACGTTACATTTAAACTTCTGCATGTCAGTATAGCTAGGGAAGCAGTTGCATGAAGGGAATTACAAATTCTAGCTATTCGAAGGAAGAAATTAGAATAGAAAGTATTTTGGCATTCAAGAAACTTGTAAATCAGGCACAGAGATGCAATATTACAGCGATAGGACAGATGTTAGAGCTTAGTTGACGATTACATTGAAAACTCTTTTTGCACCCTATTCAGAGGAAGTGGCTAGTGGTAGATGCACCAGCAAAGATGTCGCAACAATACCCCCTGCATGAGCGAGTGGAGGCCTTGTATAGGTAAAGGATACTCGCAGATGGAGAGAAACCCTCTCCTTTGCAGCAGCCTTCGCAATATTCTCAATGTATTTGTTCCAGTTCATATTGCTCGTGTATGTTAGGCTAAGAAATTTGAAGAAAGAATTTTCAGGTAGTGTTTTATTTTTTATGGCCATCAGTGGTTGAAGAGGCGTCTTGTAATTGTTAAAGAAATGCAGCTTAGTGCTAATAGCATTAACTGTTATCATCCATTTTACTACAGTCTGGATTTTATTTTGTTTACGATTCTGCTCTTGTCTTATATTTATGCACATCCGTTCTTCCCTCGAGCATATTATAGAGCATTGTATCATCTGCAAATATACCCATCTCTGACACAATATTATCATGGAGGTTGTTTATGAATATCATGGGTATTACTGGTTCAAGGATCGACCCCTGACTCACTCTCGCATTATATTATTTCTATATGGAACCTCTTGTAAGGAATTTAATCTATAGCCCTTCCCATGTGTAGAATATTGTATTATTTAAACCACTATCTCTCCCTTAATTTGCCAATATCCCCTCATTTACTTTCATCTCGTCGAATGCTGAGACTAAAAAAAATCTAAAATAATAGCGTGCCATTTTCTAAAGGAACTAAATGATATTCTTGGAACGATTGCTTCCTTAAAATAGAACTTGTACTCTTCAGATGAACATTCATTATTTTTGCTCTGCTCGCCTTCAATGAAATGCATTTCAATCAATAAGCAGCCAATCAACAATCCTGTTAGAAAGAGGTGCTTTTGACCAAATCAGGAAGACGGCGTTTAAAAATACATAAAAATATTGAAAGCAAATATGTATACGTAAGATGCGTCCGTTTAATCTACGCCTTTAGCACTGAAAATGTGATTTCGAATGGAAGCGTGACAGACAGATGGATTGGCAAAAATAATACGACTGGATAGAGAGAATGACAGATGCAAAGACGAATCTAAAAAAAATACCAAGTCGTGACAAACAAACAATGCTATTGACCATGGCCAACGACTCTTTCTGGGATGACGTACCGAAAATATAAGCCTGCTCGTTAGATGGCAATGCTATTTCTAATACCATGTGACAGAATGACAGACGATTAGACTGACAACAATGCCGGGATAAGTGGAGAGCGCATACAGCGCCCCAAATTCCCAAATGGTCAATTTTACTACTGACTAGATCCAAAGTTGCTTAACTTTGGTGATCTAACAGTAGTCAGTACGTCAACGTGATTACGCCGTATAATTAAATAATAAACTAGAAACAAATATTAAAATCTAAAATTATATTTGATCTTATTTAAATCGTAAAAATAACAAACAAATAAAATTGTTATTTAAAACTAAAGCTTTATTGATGACGCAGATATTTCAAACTTCAGAGTGACAGAATAACCATCAGACAGAATCTTTTTTACGTAGATATCTAGACGCAACTAAAATTAGATACGTATATTTCTTCCGTATCATTTACGTTGATAATGATTTGTCGAACTTCAACACGACAGCCTGACGACCAGAAATTGAGTTATAAATATTCGTGCATTTATCTACGAAAGCTTAAGCGTGACAGGCCAACATAAACTCATAAAGTAAAAATAATATTGAAAAATCTATAAATATAAAAGCGAAAATATATGTATGTTTGTATATGCGTTCCTTTTCCTGTATGTCTACAAAAGGCTTTTTTTTTCAGAGAAGCGGTCGGTCGACTAACAACTTTTAAAAACTTTTTATATCACATATAAATCGTAATATCGCAGAGTTTACAACGAAGTTCGCCTGTCTATTTAATTTGCTCGACTTTGGGAAGATAAATATTCAACATTTGTCGCTCGCTGCATGTGGGTTAGTCTTTTTCCTATAACATCTTGGGAAGCGTTCCCGCAGTAAATGAAATACTATTCCGCAGTCAAACTTGACCTCATTAAGTCATTAAAACGGGCACCTGCCAAATCCAAGTAATTAAATAAATTCAAACGTGTTTCCGTTAGCATATCGCGGTGGGGCAATGGTTAACGTCGCACGTTTTTTTTCACACTTTAATTTACAACTTTGTCTCAAGGGTTCGGGTTCGATCCTCATACTTACCTACCAAAACATTTTTAACCCCCCTCACCCCCCGGAGTTTCCACACACACCACCAAACACCCGGACAACGTCCGGGTACCCATCGCCAGTACTACATAAAAAAACAAAATCGCATATTAATCACTAAGAATTTTACTGCTTCAGGAAGGGTGAAAAAAAGCCGCGCAGGAAACATATTTGCGCCACTTGTATGTATAATTAAGAAAATACAATGTAGCTAAACCTTATGTATATAATCCTTATCCTAATATTGATCAAACTCCATGACATAATTTTCATTCTAGAAAATGTCTCAGATTTTAGTCTCCAGCTCATAAAAAATGTTTAAATGTTTCAACGGTACTAAAAGTTGAGAAATATAAATTCATTTTTAATTCTTATTCTTAAAGTTATACAAAACGTAAAGGTACTTGTATGTGCATGAAGTGCTTCCACCTAATTTAAACCTTTTTTTGTAGAAAACGAAATCAAATTAAACAACGAGCAGAATAGGATCCGTTACGCTTAACATATCCGTTCAGAGATAAACAATTTTCATGTTTATTAGTTTTTAAGTGAGCCCAGTAAATACAAATAGATCAACACATACATATAACTAAATTCACACATAAACACTCACACACAACACACACACACACACACACACATATATATATATATATATATATATATATATATATATTGAGCAAAACGATTCATAATTTGGTATTAAAAATCAGTTTCAAAAAGAAAACAAAAAAAAAATCCACTAGAATTTACGATCGGTT
>NC_136518.1:42254964-42327464 GCF_053919585.1 Euprymna scolopes
ATTCCACAGGGGACTCATTCATATGTAATATATTGATGTTGGCATTCTGTAGATGTTCAGCGTAAATGGAGACGCCCTGATACCATTGTAGCTCTTTTGTTAAAATGCAAAAGTATGTATCCAAGCTAGCACGAACGCCCGGTTAAGCCCGTTTGTAAAGTACGCTTAAATATAATATTTTAATTCTTGCCGATTTCCTATATATTATTATAGAGTTAATATTCTATCGATTTTTACATGTTATCAAGTTGCGATTTCAAAAATAAAAAAATATATCCATATGACTTGGGTGCATTAGCTTCAATCGAAACTGAAATAAAAACTTATGAAAAAAATATGTATATATATATATATATATATAACTCGAGTTCCTTCAGCCATAACCGAGACCAAAACTTATGAAGAATTCTTGATAAAATTATTTATAAAAAAATAGATGATTTAAGTGTCATCAGCTATAATCGAAACCGAAACTAGTTTATTTATGACAAGAAATAAAACATAACAATTAAACGGCCCGCATGTAAGCGTGACACACAAAAGAACACACACGCTATCGTATTAATATATAGATAATTTCACTTATAATTCTTCTGCAGAGTAAGACTCTACGAATGAAAAGACTCAGTTACATTAGCTAGTTTGCATACTTATAATGAAAGAATGTAGAAATAAAGCCATGAAAATATTTTTAAAAATACATCGACTGCAAGGTTGTAAGAAATAACTTGCAAGCATACATTTTTTGTTATTAAATTTTCACCCCAAACAAGGCACATCGCCACTTTGATGTAGGGGGATACTAACAGGAACATAAGCTACAGGGATACAATGTGGGAAGTTGGGCAGCAAGATGTCGGTTCACGTTACACTTGAACTTATGCATGTCAGTACAGTTGGGGAAGCAAGAACCCGGAAGGGAATTCCAAAGTCTAGAGGTTCTGGGGAAGAAACTACTGTAGTATAAGGTTCTCTTACATGTAGGGATCTCTACTGTGAAGGGGTGGGATTTAGCTGCTTGTCGGGTCTGTAGGGGGTATTTACGTCGAAGGGATACAAGTGCTTGCAGTTCGTCAGAGCATTCACCGTGAAAGTACTTGTGGAACAGGCAGAGGGATGCAACATTTCGTCGATGGGACAGAGGCTGAAGCTTAGATGACAGTTCAGGACCTTTTTGGTTGGCGACTGTCTTTTGAACCTTGTCCAGGAGCGAGAGACTAGTAGCAGATGCACCAGCCCAAATATGACAACAATACTTTATACGTGGGCGAATGCTGGCCTTATAGAGGTACAGGATACTTTTGGGCGTTAGTAGCTTTCTAGCACGGTAGAGAGAACCTATTTTTCTCGCAGCGGTCCTTGCAATACTCTCAATGTAATTGTTCCAACTCATGTTTCCTGTGAACGCCAGGCCGAGGAGTTTAAAGATGTACTTTCAGATAAAGCGTCTTTGGCCATTGCTATTGGTTGTAGAGAAGGTTTCTTGTAATTATTGAAGGAAACAATTTTAGTCTTGGCAGCAATGAATGTGACTATCCATTTTCCCCCATTTATTTAGAATAATCCAATTAATCCAAATGACGTATCATCACGTTAAAGCTTCCTTTCAGTCAAAGTTGTAATAGTATATAACCTATCTAATATCTAAGTTGTAATACTATATAACCGACGGACAAGACATTTCAAAAAGAGATTGAGGTCGCATATTCAAATGGATGTGATTCTCTTTTGTTATTGGCCATCAAATATGCTCCAATGTAGAATTAGAATCGTCGTAAAATTGCTTTTCTTTTTTTGGCCGTTAAGGACCGCGCTTAAGTTTGAATGAAAGCACAAGATATTCCTTATTTTTCGCCTGAACGATCAAAGACTTTGGTCTGTTCTTCAAAACCCAGCGGCCATATTTCTCTCCGCTTTATTTTGCCGCGTCTCGCATTACGTTAATAACGCCTGTCGAAGTTGCTTGGGCGTGGCTTAGGTAACGTGGCGTACAACATCCGAGAGATTTTTTTTTTCATAGTGTGCATCATTTTGTTGACAAATATTCTCATCACTTTTGTGTCTTTATAACACCCGGCAGAAAACAATATGCTGAATGATTGATAAAAGCGAAGCATCGAGAAAGTTTTAAGCAATGAGTATATATTATTTACAGGAGACATCGAAATTTATATTTATTATGCAGCTTTTCAATAAGTTTTTTTTAGTATGCTGCCATTGAAATTTGAAATTAAACGCACACACACACATATTAAGAGAAAAAGAGGCATGTATATATATATATATATATATATATATATATATATATATAGATAGATAGATAGATAGATAGATAGATAGATAGATATAGATATGGGGCTGACTATCAGTCTGAAAAAATAATGGCCATACTATGAACTATCAATTTATACCTATGGGTCGAAGAAATCGGCTGTTTTTTAATTTTGTATACTTGGGTAGCACTTGCAGTTCTAAGAAAGAAGCTTTGTTAATGTAATCTACGTTTTGGTTTAGGCACAGATAAAGAGTTGGGTGGCACACTATGTATGACCGGTGCCCAGGATGACGATCGTTACGGATCAGCAAGGCAAGTGATGCTTTTGGAAAGTTGGACAAGCGTTTGTGGAGCTGCCGTGGAATCTCTCTACCAACAAAGATCAAAGTCTATGCAGCATGCGTTCTCTCTGCTCTTCTGTATGCTTGTGAGACTTGACAACATACAGGAAGCATTGGAGACGTCTCGAGCTGTTTCAACAGATGTGCCTACGGCGAATCTTCCGTGTGTGCTGACAAATGTATGTCAGTGATGTAGAGGTTCTTGAACGGACCCAATGCCTAAGCATTGAAGTTCTTATTATCAAACATAGACTGAGATCGAGTGGTCATGTGGTAAGGATGTCAGACAGTCGACTTCCCAAACAACTCCTTTATGGTGAGCATGCCGAAGGAAAGCGTCTAGCTCCAAGGCCTAAAATGAGATGCAAGGATTATTTGAGGTCTACCTTGAAAAATGTTAGATGAATGAGAAAACCTGGTAGAGTCCTGCTTTCGATCGTGGAGTGAAGAAGGGGCTTGCGGGGAAGTGTGGGCAAGTTTGAGGCTGATCGAATCCAGTATGAACGACTAAAGCGTGATATTTGGAAAGAGAATGTGCAAGAAGCAGTTGATGAGCTGGCGCGCCAAATTGGTCTGTGTGTGTGTGTGCAGTCAGCACCAACCCTATTCAGGGTTTAACCGGTTTCCTCCGAAAGAGGAAGTTTCATGTGAGTATGAAATTCACAAGCGGTCCCCAGTCGCATGTATATTCCCGTTATGGGAGATGACGACGTTAGGTTTAAGCAGGAAGGTGTCGACGTCCTCCTACATACAGCACCTGGACTTCCCAAATTGCTCACCCATTTTAGTAATGACCAGGCTCAACGTTGTTTAACTTCGGTGATCTGAGGGGAACCGGTGTGTCAACTTGATTATGCCGTATATCAAATTGGTCTGGAGTATGAGGCGTGCAGGAGATTATGTTTGAGCAGAGCAGGGCTGAGAAGCCACCAGACTGCTCATCAGCGCAATGTGCCACAAAACAGTCTTGTGTTCTAAATCTAAATCTAAATTGTGTCAACTGCGGGTGGACGTGCAAGAACAGGCGGTTTAAAAAGGTATATGAATGTTCATAGAAGTGACCATCACGCACGTGCTGCTAGTGGCGCGCATGTCTGCACCATGTTTGCCAAAGAAGCCAGAGTTTGACCGGGCTTAAAAGCCACTTTCGTGCGGCTCATCACTGATCTGTATTTATGTTTCAGTGTTTTAAGGCTAGATCAAGTCATGGCAATATTCGAGAACGAATTTGCCATCATATATATATATATATATATATTACATGGAGGTCACCAATTATAAAGGCCCAGAAGCCACTCGTGGATGATATTTTGTATACAGTAATCAATGGGATAGTGTTGCAGCATTCATTAGTATTGGAGATTTGATAAAGTGGCATTACTAAAGGGGGCGGTTCATCAGGAATTTATTTATGTTGGACTTGAAGACATCCATGTTGAAGTCAGAAGGGAAACAGGTAAGCGGTAGAGAGTTCCACAGGCGTGCAGTTCTTAGAAAGAAGCTTTGTTAATGTAATCTACGTTTTGATTTGTGCACAGATAAAGAGTGGGGAAAATTACTGACACTGGTTTCAGCTAGACAAGTGTCTATCGTGAAAGATTGGCGAGGGGAGACCAGAGATTAGAGTTCGGACTAGCACCTGCCATGAAAATAATGATAAAACAAAGATAGGCTCGCAACGTCTCTTCTGTGGGAGAGAGGTTGCAGGGAAGAGAAAAGGGCATCCCCCACTAAACCACGAAGTCTATTTTGTACTCTGTCAAGGCAGGATAGGTTGTTGTTAGCAGCTCCTTCCCAGATGTGGTAGAAGTATTTCACCCTTGGACGTACTTGGCTTTTATACACGCACACACAAAGTAACGCACACACACACAAATAAGGAAAACCTCAATGGAAAGGGAGGATTATAGACGCTCGATATAGTTAAGCATTGCGCGGCATGATTCTTCTTATCAAAAATGTAGAAATGGGTTATGTTGCGGAAATAGGGAAACGCGACATTTAGCTTATAGTGCATTAGAAAAGGAAATGTAAAATAAATAAACGTAAAAATTACCATTAAAACATAAACAAAAAATAACACTAAAAATATATAGTGAAAACAAATGAAGCATAGGGAATAACGTTAAAAGAAGAACAGAAATTAAGGGTAGGGAGATAGATTTGACGTTATATAAATAGGGGGTCAATTTCTTGCTAGAGAGAAAATATAACTGAATAAACAATTAAGAAAACGAAGAATACAAATAAATGAATATAATAAAATGATAATGTTAATAATAAAACGAAATAAACGAATTAAGACATTTTAGGGTCCAAGTGACTACAAAAGCTTACAAAATGTTTTATAAATGCATAAGCATTACCAAAAAGAAAGCAAGGGTTTAAAGATAATATATATATAATATATATATATATATATATATATATATATATATATATATATATATATATATTTGTGTTGGGACGATTATTCGGAATCAAGGGATCGGAAAAGTCTAAATATTTGAGGGTGTCGCAATTGGAAAAATTTGTACCGATTTTCCGATGCCAAAACGATTCTTTTAATTGTCTTTTTCTATTTGATTTTGTTTAAAGCAAAATCTTCCATTGCTGATAATGATAATAAAATAATATAGATTTAAACATAGCACTGAAGCTAAAATCGATAACTCTTCGCCCACACGTATATTTTTACGTTTAGGAAAATATCTGAACATTTAACATGTGTGTTTCTATGGTAATCCTAGAAAAAATAAACTCATATAGTTAAAAATTTAGAGATTTATAAAGAATCTGAATCGATAAATGTATCGGAATCGGGAAAACTATTGGAATTGTCCATTGCTAATATATATATATATATATATATATATATATATATATATATATATATATATATATATATGCAATGATGTCTATATTCCAATTTTCAGTTTGGAAAGATAATGATTTTCAGATTTGGTAGTCATGCCCTTTTTACATTATTTTCTTTTAATATTGATGAGTTTCTATTACTCTGATGAGTTATGTGTAAAAAATTCCGAAATTAGCATAATAATCACATAAATGATTCTGCGCTACGAAGCAGGTGCTGTCAAGAATTGAACATTTCAAAGTGCTGAAAGAAATAAACGGTAAGATGAACAATATCTTGAAATTTTGAGTACAGACTTCTTGACATTTATATATATATATATATATATATATATATATATATATATATATGCCATGTAGTTGTCGTGTTGCAAACTGAATGTTTCCCTTTTCTTTGGTTACACACATGCAATTCGAGTCTTCAGTCTTGCTAACGTTACAACGTAACGGACAGAGTTGACCGTTTACTCCTGTCCAAAAAGTTTAGAAGGATGGCCACATTTCTGTCCTAGCAGACGGTACATATCACTTTGTTTGCAGATGAATGCGTCTTGAAATTGGAATGCTATTCTATCAAATGCAATTTAGACTCTGGCACGTAATGGCGACGTCTTGCAAGAAAAAGACAGAAATATAAGCCAATAAATATATAATGAAATGAGCGAATAGTTTGTGAAACTGGCATTCACCTTAAACCGGCGTGTAACTGAGTAATGTGAAGTTTAAAAACTATCATTTATCCCCGCGATAGCTAAGGATATACGCATGAGAAAAATGAATTCAGTATATATTTTTGTGTAAGTGAAAATGTTTTAGTATGTGTGTGTCCCCGGTCAATAATCTTGTGTCAAAAAAGGAGACATTAATTTTGGAATGTCCCTCATATTTGTATATTTTATTATTTCTACTTTTTTTTATTCTTTACTCTTCTAAATTAGGGAAAACAATTTCATTCAATTTAGTATTCATGAATCCACTTGTATTTTTAACTACTTTTATTATTTATTTAATCGTTTATCTTTTTTAATTAAATATATATAGATATATGTGTGTGTGTGTGTGTGTGTGTGTGTGTGTGTGTGTGTGTGTGTGTGTGTGTGTGTGTGTGTGTGTATGCTTTGAAATAAAAAATAATGAGACTTTTGTTACATTTATTCTACTGTCTGAAGAAAATATTTTAGGGGCATTTTAAATTTAACTTCCCCAAAATAGTACTTCATATATATATATATATATATATATATATATATATATATATATGTATGTATATATGTATATAATATATATAATATAATATATATAATATATATATAATATATATATAATATATACTTATATATATATAATATATATAATATATATATATAATATATATATAATATATTTATAATATATATATATAATATATATATAATATATGTATAATATATATATATATATATATATATATATATATATATATATATGAGTAAAATTCTCTCGTAAATTGTATTGTAAAATACAGATTCGAGATTTGAGATTTGGAGAAATTATTTCATCAGTTTTCGGCCAGAAAGTTCATTGATTTTACCTTTGAGAACTCTACCAAAATCCCTCTCAAATTTTGGGTTTAAACACTTGAAACATTATATATAGGTTAAAACTCAAAGTTCTTAATTTGATTTAGGCCCAAAACTAGAAATGTTAAGGGGTCAAAATTATGATCAGAATTTTAAGAAATTTGACCTCTGCCTCTCTACCAAATAACTCAGCCAACTATTGGTCTGCACATTTGAAATTTTACATAAAGTGTGTTCAGACATAGGGCAAGCTTTTATATTTGTTTTTGGTCGAAATGTTTCCTACCAAGGGGACAAAGTCCAAAATATTTTACCTTTGCCGTCTCTAACAAGCTATACAGCAAATTCTCGGTTTAAACATTTAAAATTTTACATAAAGGGTATTTAGGCATACAGCAAGTTTTTTTTAATCAATTCTTGGGCGAGAATTCACCTGCTAAAAGGTCAAAGTTGAAAGTGTTGACCTTTGAAGACACGACCATGGGTATAAACACTTGAAATTTTAGATATAGGTAATTTTGACATGAGTCAAACTTTTTAATATATATAGACATATGCATATAAAGTTATGAACAGTACATAGGGCCCGAGCAAAGCCGGGCTGAACTGCTCATATATATATATATATATATATATATATATATAATTTTCAACTTTGATGTTGAGGGCTACTATCAGGAACATAAGTTTCAGGGATGCTATGTACAGAGTTGAGCAGCAAGATGTCTGTTCACATTACACTTGAACTCCTGCATGTCAGTACAGTTGGTGAAGCAGGATTATGGAAGTCTAGCAGTTATAAGGAAGAAATTTGTAGTGTAGAAGGCTTTCTTACATTTAGGGATCTCTACGGTGAAGGAGTGGGACTTTGCTGTTTGTCCGGTTTGTCGGGTGTGTTTACGTCGCGGGAGTACAAGGGCTTGTAGTTCGTCGGAGCATCCAACATTAACATACTGTAAAACAGACAGAAGGATGCCACATTCCGTCGATGGGACCGAGGTAGAAGTTTAGATGAGAGTTCTAGACCTGTAATTTTGGTGACATTCTTTTTAACCCTGTCCAGGAACGAGAGACTAGTAGCAGATGGACCAACCCAAGTACGAAAACAATACCCGATACATGGGCGAATTATGGACTTGTACAGGTAGAAAATACTTTCAAGCGTAAGTTACTTTCTAACACGGTAGAGAGAGCCCACCTTTTTCGCAGCAGCCTTAGCAATGCTTTCGATGTACCTGTTCTAAGTCATGTTCCTTGTAAACTTTAAATCGAGGAGTCTGCTTTCAGATAATGAATCTTGAATCTTAATTATTAATAGTTTTGAAGGTTTCTTGTATTTATTAAAAGAAAACAAGCTTAGTCTTCGCAGCATCGAACATTACCTTCGATCTTACACTCTATTCTACTACAGACGGATAATTTAATGGGTCAATTCTTTCGCCAGAATTCTTCTAAACTGGTACGACAGAAGCAGTTTTCCAGCAGTCAGCAAAGCATAAGTCGTTCATGTAACCTCGGCGGGCCATTTTTTTAATAGTACAACCGAGATGAGATCAGGTCCACATGCATTTGAGGTGTCTAGGTTTTTATTATACGTACTTGAGAAGGGCTGATTTTCAGATTATCTAGTGTGGTTTCTGTCCGCAAAGGAAAATCAGGAAGAGAGGGTTTTTCTGAGTCCAATGTAAAGTTTGAGTCAAACTGACGGGCAAACATATTAGCTTTATCGGTTGCTGTGCAAACAACATAATGATTGTTGAATATTGGAGGAATTTTTGATTGCCCATTATTTACTACACTTGTATATTTTCTAGAAATCACGAGTTTCTTATTTCTGCGTTTCAATATATTTTCTGGTGGTTTCGGTGTATTCTATCTGAGCTGTCGCTACATCTTTCTTACAATAACTTTAAATTTCTATAAACCTTTGTCTGTTTGTACTGGATTTTTGTCTGTACTGTGGTATGCATGTTTGCACTGACAAAGTAGAATTACACCATTGAGGGAGAGGTGGGATTGCTATAGAACTTCCGTGTAGGAACAAGTGCTTCAATTGCTGCTTTGAACCATTCAGTAGTCTCATTTTCGCACTGTTACGCAGAAGAGAAAAGGTATTTCCCGATGGGGCATCTCAAATGTGATCTCTAATGACATTCCTGTCAGCCTTATTGTACCTTGTCCTTTTGAGCAATGGTTCTTGAATTTGGAGCCGAAAATTTAGAGTGATGTCTATCATTATCACAGAATGATCAGTATTCCTGAGTGGACAATGGGTATTTGTCACGCCATCCTCAGGAACTGTTGTCAAAAATAGATCCAGAAGTGAGGCTTTCTAGTCCTAACGATTTTGGAGTCGAGTCGGAAATGTTACTGTGTGTGCCAAGGAATGGGATATAAAAAGTAAAGAATGATGCTACCAGATTTGTCTGTGCAGTATAGGAAGCTAAACCAATTAATGTTTGATCGTTATGTTGGATTTAGCTGTCACCTTTATTTCGTAATTTCAGTTAGGGTAGAGGTGCTAGACAAAGCGGATGTGCATAGCCACCATCATACAACACAAGTAGATCATAAGCCGAGTCCTCATCCATAGGAATGTAGTCTCGAGAATGCTCACCAGAAACAAGATAACGAACTACCTTTCTAACAGACTCATACCTCAAGCAAGACGTTCCAGCGTACTCTTCCGAATATCATCAGCAGGATTATTTTGCCATCTTTGGTGTTTTGATAACTACACTATTGATTCTCAGGTCGATTGTTCACTTAATTCAATGCTCAAATTCTATTACTCCTGAGGATAATTATAATGGAATGGTATATCCACCCAATTTCGGATATACTTTGTCAACACCGAGAAAGCATTTTGACCACAGCAAATAACACAAAATCAACACAACAACGAATAAGGCTGCCTGGCATACTTTTCGAAATGTCAATAAGGAGCAGTACGCTTTCGCTATATGGGAATACAACTTGCCCCCATGGACCTATTTTCAGTCCACTCGGATTTATAACCACGAATGACATTGGACTCCTTCTGATAATGGACTACCCAGGTTGTATCAACTTCTCTTTTCGTATAATTTTCTCCATATAATTATCCACAACCACTCAAAAAACTATTTTCAACAATTGTGCTGAAAAGGAAAATAGCGTCCATTCGCAGCTGAACATTTTGCTAACTGCATTTCATTTCCTCTGATGATATGAGCCATTGTTGAAAATCTATGGATTACGGAAATTAAAATAACCCCTTCTATATATTCTTTTGTCAAGCAATAAATTCTTAAATCGAATATATGTCTCTATATGTTGTTTTTTACAGAATTTAATATTGAACCACGAAACTTATATATTGCTCTATTCTTAAATATTGAGTTTTTCCTTTTTGGCTAGGATCTCCTTGAAAATATTACTTCAAGTAATATCTATCAGGATTTTTCATCTGAATTTCTATCAGTGTCTTATCTCACTTACATATATATATATATATATATATATATATATATATATATATATATATACATATACAGAGAGAGAAAGAGACAGACAGACAGAGACAGAGAGGGTGAAAGATAGATAGATAGATAGATTTATATATCAGAACACCTAGTAAAACATGGCTGCCCACACTCAGAATTTAGGAATATTACAGTTTGAAACGTAAAAATCTTACAAAATGATCCCAATGTAAAACGTCTCAAAAGTCTAATGGTTTTGTACATAAAAATGATCCGTCCAACGATAAATGATATTAACTACGAATCCAGTTGTAATATTTTAAAAATGTCTACGTACGTAATTAAGTCTAAGTAGGCTGCAGAGGAAATGTAAATTGTATATTTTATCATATTGAAATTTCATTACACCTGTTTAAATATTGTACATACATCCTATTATGTACGCCTTAAACACGTGACCATAATTTCCCAAACGTACTTTTATATAAATAGCTGCACATTTTTCAAACCCAGTAGACAAAGAACTGCCTGAAAACGACTGACCTTTCAGTATAAAGCTCATACGGAAAGAATACAACAACACGTAACATGGATCCTACATACAAACCTTCGAAAATACCACAAAAGTATTGATACATCAATGGGAAAAAAGAGAAAATCGTTAAACAGGAACTCTCGGTGCTTTTCAACATTATATGTTTTAATAACAACTTGCTACCTAAATATACACGATGTCTGATTTTTTGCCGCTATTTTCTCAATTCCATAATTAGCTACTTATAAACGAACACGTCAGAACATTACAATGTGGCGTTGCTAGAACAAATACTTCTCCGCCCGTTGTCAATTTCAGTAAATAGACACTTTATTTACAATATATAACAACAGCGACTGAACCGTCCACCATTTTACGTAACTAATGACTGTTTAGCTTTTCTGCTAAGACTAAAACATACACGGCATATATTTATCAGGAGATACGATGCGTATCTTCTACATTCTCCTTTCTTTCTTTGCAGTCGTCGACATCAAATGTAAACAACATACGAGTACTTGTTAACCAATATTTTATCACTCGCGGTTTAATGAATAATGTTTGCTTATTTTCCCTTTACACAATTTTACACATTAACTAATTTGTTTACATAACACTTTTTTTCTCATTCTAATCGCCTTCAAGCTGGGGGCAATGGTTGTACCTTTTTGTGGACATTCAATATAATATTTTAGGAATTTGGTATTAACTGAACCGCACTGAAATAATCATGTGATTATTTAGAAACCCATTACAAGCGCGAAGAAGGGATAGTGTTTTGCAAATATTGCATCTTTTCACCTAACAAATTAATCACAAATTCTATAAAGCTTAAATTTTACTACAATATACTTCTTACAGATTACTGCGGTAAAATATTTGAATGGTGGATTCTGAGAATACATTCTAACAAAAACAAAAAATCACTTTCCTACAGGATTCAATAGTGCTGAAAACAAACATAAAAACAATAATCGCTCTAAAACAGAAAATTAAATATTGCTAAGCTCAAAATTATCATAAATGCTGGTAACCTAATTTTAATAATTCGGCATGTTTATATGCATGCATGAGTAAAAATAATATTATTAACGTCTTCTTAAAACTCGATAATCGCACAAACATATAAAATTAAATCAATCTCTAAACATAATGCAGTTCTGCTAAAAAAAAAACATTTATAGCATTCTTGAATCTTGATAAGTGAGCAAAATTATAAAAATTAATATTGGAACGCTTAAAATTTTACTACGGTGAGCTCTAACAAAAGTTTGATAATTATTGGCATTTTAACATTCATTGATGACTTCTTGTATTCACACACGGAACTACCAAAACATATAAATAAACACATATTGTTCCTTCCTTGCTCGGACGAAACATTCTCAAAGTGTAATCACAACATTGCGTTGGGAATATAAATATGGAGAAAGTATTTACACGCCACTACGCGACCACCCACATAAAACGGCCCTAAAATATTTTACGGGTAGAAATATTTAATTTTTTTTTTATTTTGGAGCGATTATGTAGACTTTTATGATGCCATATTTGTTTTTTTTTTTTTCGTTTTTTTTTTTAATATAATATAACAATAAATACAATATATACATCCATCAAAATATCATATTTAAGCGTATTTTACGATCGGGGAATGCCGGGCAGACTGCTAGTATATATATATATATATATATATATATATATATATATATATATATATATATATATATAAACGAAACTTTATTTTTTTATTCATCTCCTCTACGAAGTGATTGCCCACAAATTCAAATGCGTATATGATGATAAGGTTTGGGGCTGAACATTCACACCACGCTTTTCAGTCTGTGTCCTTAACCAGTTAGCCACTATTACCCTGACATGTTTCTTTTGTTAAAGAGTGTAGGATAATGCTTGCATTAATAGGAGGCTCTACAGTTGACGTAAACATAATTACATCATACGTGTATTCATTCGTATTTACGATTAATAACTACTTATCCGTTTATTATACTTAGTTAATTAGCTTAATAGCTTTATTTCCTCTAATTACACTATGATTATACTCATCTATTTTAAATAATTACTTGTAATATATATCTTAGCTAAATATACATAACATTGCTTATATTAAAAACTGTGTACTATACTTGATAAAGTTTACTTCCATCTATATGAACACTAATATCGATACTCGCGTAAATGAGAACAACACGTCTCTGTAAAACTACACCTAATCCTGATTCTACCTATATTACGATTCTTATTTTGATATGTAATTTTTAAAAAAAATGGACAACTTTATCTAGCTATATTAATCTGTACGACACTTGACTCTTTTTGCTTCTATGTGATTTGATAAATGTGCGCGATTATCTCTTTTAAGTGTGCAGTTTTCTATGACATAATTTATTCGCGACGTCATCAAAAGTACAAGGAACTAAATGAACCAGATCCACATAGTTTTGTAAGATGTAGAAAAAAAACAATGTCTATTACGTTTGTAGATATCCGATGCAAAAGCATAAAAATAATTAAATAAAAAAAAATCAGGATATATATTAGTTTTATAGGTTCTAAGTCTAAATGTGTAAGTGAACAGATATGATGCTACAAAGGCCATATTAATCACGCACATCGGCAATAATATAATATAGCATTAAAACAGCATAACATCTCTCATTTTGTTGACGTCGCAAAAGTGATACATACATACAAAATATACAAATACATATACAGAAACTCCAAAAAATTGACCAACACTAATAAATTTCAAATATAAATAAGGGACATGATTGACGATAATATTTATTTATATAAGTTGGATAAAAACTTAAGGCAAGTAAAATTACACAGAAATATACGAGGGCTACAGATACAAAATTCATCAGCCATATCGGCAAATAATAAAATATTTAAAGTTATATTTAAAGCAAATTAACATTGTTCATCAAGGTGGTTTCGCAAATATGATTACATGCATGAAAATATTAAATAGGCAAACAGAATTCCAAAAACAGTTTTATTTTGTTGAGGATAGCATCAATTTTACCTAGTAAGATTAGAATCCTAGATAGTAAGACGGAGGCTTATTTCTATTAATAATATCAAGAGTTTAGTTTTTATCAGTGTCTAACAGATTTAGTGACTTATATTCAATTTCGTATGCGACTTTTCAAAATCTACAATTTATCTAAGTTTCTGATTTTTTTTTAAATTTATCTCTGTCACTGAAGCTAATTATCACTAATTGTTTTATTTTGAAAGAGATAACAAGAAACAATAAAGAGTCTACAGGGAACTGCTTTTTATGTAATGTTTCACAACTGTTGGTGATTTTTTGTTAGTTAACATGAGCCAATATTGTATAGTACATGCAATTTTGTTGTTTAATGCAATATTATTAAAGTAACATTTCTGATTATAGAACATCATTGCATGTATTTTACAGCAGCTTTCTTGCAGCTTTTCTGATGTAAATGGTAGCCTGGGAGATAAAAACGGATGATATAAACTTTTAATGAAGTAGACAATTTGTTTTATTATTACAATTACACGCATTTTATATTTATATATAGTTCTGAATATTACAGTATACAAGTAAATATGTAATTTAAAGCGTATATATAAATATTAATACAAATATTAAGGTCAAACCAAGGTCTTAAGGAGGCAAACAGTACTGCTATGCGATGGGTTCATTTCTATTGCGATAGGATATGATGATGAATACAAATATTAGTTCCTTATTTCTACATACATTCACTTAAAGTTGAATATCGATTATTGACGAATAAATTTTTATATAATCTTATACTTTGGAGTTTTCAAACTAATGAGTAAAGTTATAGCTAATCCGGATAAAAGTGAATTTTCTAACTGTTATTCTACCCAAGATACGAACCATTCTTTGAAACATTATTGAATATTGAAATAATCATCTTTATTTTGTATCCCTTGTTTCCTATAATAAATTTTGCAAATTGAAATTTGAAAAATGTTACCTTATTTTCATATATATATATATATATATATATATATATATATATATATATATATATATATATATATATATATATATATATATATATATATACCAACGTCAGTTTGTGTGTGTATATTTTTGTGTGTTCGTATATCCGCAAACACCAGTTTTCAGATGTATAGGACAGGGTTGAAACCGATACCACCTGAAAGAGCGACGTCTTGAACACATAATATGCGAAAATTAAAAAAAATATATGTGGTGGGCACCTGGATCATTTCTCGCAAGGGGGGGGGCATTTTTGCGTCGCGATTTTCGCAAGTTACGCACGCGCAATTCACAAAAAACTATGTTTATAAACCTGATTTTCAACGTCATGACGTAATAAATCCTCATGCTCCGATGGGCAAAAGCGTTTGCCAGTAATTTTTATCATTTCTTTTTCCTTTTTGAGTTGAGTTGTATGAAAGAAGGGTTGTTTTAATTCAGTAACCTCTTAAGGTTCCAGCGCATGGGCAACAAAACCTTGCAAGTTGTCACTTCTGTTTTTTTAGGTGATTCCTTTCTTTTGTAGGGAGTAGCTTAATATCCTTAGTACAGCAGCTTCGTTTAAACCGAACTTCAGGTCCATCCGGACAATGCCAGGTATACATGCTAGTCTATTATATCAATTTAAAACGTCGCTTTGTATGTTTGTGCGTGTATTAGTATGTTCGTATGTACGCTAAAAACTATCGTCAGCCGCATCGGACTGGGACAAAACCAGTACTATCTGAGAGATGGTACCTCGGACGCATAATATCTGAGCATTAAAAAAAAAGATTTATTCTATGGTGGTCAACTGGACCCTTTTTTAAAGGGGGTCGCTTTTTGCGTCCAGATTTTCAGAAGTCATGCACGCCTAGCAAACTGAACGTATGTTGAAAAATGTTATTTTGAAGTGGCATGACGTCATAAGTCGTCGAATCTGGTGGGCAAAAGTATTTTCCAATAACGTTTTTCCCCTTCATTTCCTGTTTCGTGTTTCAGGTTCGAAAGAACTTGATGCTATTTTGATTGAAAAAAAATGTTATGGTTCAATTATTTTTAGGGAGACCGTAGAATAACAACTTGTCTTCGTATTCATTCTGCCGAAATATCTGGTGAGGAGGTTATTCTATTTGTTTGTTTTTTGTTTTGTTTTGTTTGTGTGTGTGTGTGTGTGTGTGTGTGTGTATGGTTCCGTTCTTTTGCAGAAGTATCAATTAAAGTGCTCAATATACTTAGTATAGCAGTCGTGTTCACCAGGGCAACGCCGGGTATCCATGCTTGTCTATTATATAAAGGAAAGTCGTTTGTGTGTTGGTGTGTGTGTGTTTGTATGTCTGTTAAAAACTTTTGTTAGCAGCGTTCCACGGTGTTGAAACCGGTACCACCTGGAGGATGAATGCCTCGGATGAATAATTTGTAACAATTCCAAAAAAGGGTCAATAATTTCTTATGGAAGCAGATTTTTTAATGAGGCGATGATCAGTAAAATTGTTACTTTCAAAACGATTTTAACAACTGCGTATGCTGCAAGCATTATTTCAGCGCTATGGACCAGTGGATTAGGGGGTTGCCTCGCAAGTTTTAATTCTAAGGTTGCCGTAAACCGACCAGTAGTCGTTTTTTTTTTTTGGGGGGGGGGCATTTACACAGAGGTATTTTGTAATTTCGGCGGATAAATATATTTTAAAAAATTCCTCATTGTAATTTTTTATCAGAAGTTAAGATCAACTGAGGATTTGATTGTTTTTAAAAGAAACAAAAGTCCAATCCAATTACGATTGTTTAATTGAAACAAAAAAAAAACAAATGTTGTTTACATTTTTTTTCTTTTTAATTTAACCAGGATTAAAAGGGTTTTAAATAATTTATGTTTCGTATTTTGTATTATTTATACGACATTTTTATCGGCGATTAATTAAATTAAAACAATTATCTTATTCCGAGGGTTGCGTAAATTACATTTATGCACATCGTACTTACGTAATTTATGTCTTTTAATACCACAACAAGTCATCAGTAATTATTTTTAAAGCAGGAAAATATTTATGTTGATTTAATAAAATTTATATATTTCCAGTACGGACTGTAAATTATCTGAAAATTAGAAAAAGAAAGATTTATTCTGTAGTAGTCAAATGGGCCAATTTTTGTAAGGAACGTCATTTTCACGTCGTTGTATTCGCAAGTCACGTACGCGTATCAAACTAAAAAAGCTTATTTTAAACGTGCTCACGTCATAAGCACTCGTAGTCTTGTCGGCAAAAACGTTTGCGTGTAAATTTTTCATTTTTTTTATCTCTTTCTCGTTTCATGTTCGAGACTGATCGCCGCGGCTTATGATTTATTTTTATTTTTGCAGTCGCACAGGCACTCGCTGCTATTTTGATTGAAAGGAAAATTGTTTTGATTTATTTATTAATTTTTAGGGGTGAATTCCAGCGCACGGACAAAAAAAAATGTCTAGTGGGAAGATTGTTTTCTACTTCTTTTTAGAGACGATTACACTTATGTTTTTTATCTGTTCTTTTTTTTTATTTTTTGTTGGAGTATCGATTAAAGAGTTCAGTATCCTTCCTATAGCAGCCGATTTTTAACCGAACTTCATGTGGGTCCGGGTAACTGGTTTATAACTTAAAAATATTGCAACATAAGAATTTATTATATAATGTTAAGTTGAATGTAAAAATTAGATTAATGCTGCAATATTTTCAGTTATAAATTTATTATATTTTTTATTAAAATATCTCGTCCTTTTCTTTTCCAGTTTAAAAAAATAGTCCTTTACTTTTCCATGTGTAAGCTTAACCATATTACTTTTCATGCTCGCATTTTTCTATTGTAATCCATGATTTTTCCATGTTCCAAATAAATTCGCTTGTTCTTTGTTGAATTTCAGTCTTACTGTTTGCCCCTATAAGCATACACATATGTAATAACAATGTACGGCACTCGCCTGCTTCAATAACTCCACCAATTATCTCCTTTTAATTCTTTCATTCTGTCTGTTTCATTTGTTACTTCTCTTTTCGCACGCGACAGCAGTGAATTAGTAGCAACACTAATCGCTGAAGCGACATGGTTGGTATGGAAAACAGTCATAGAAAACGTCGTTTCACTCCTTACGTATTGTTACAATTTTGGATGCCACTAAATTCATCATAACTTTTGTTTAATTGAACGAAAATTGAAAAAAATATTTTTTTCAGAATATAGATGAGAAGGTGATCTATAAACTGTAAATTACTTTAAATTTGGTCGGAAAATGCGTGAGCGATGAAGCTTTAAAGCAGTTCTAAATGACTGAAACTTCCACTTAACCATATATTCAAACACGGTAGTGTCTGAATGACATATATATATATATATATATATATATATATATATATATATATATATATATGTATGTGTGTGTATGAGAGAGAAAGAGAGAGAGAGAGAGAGGATAACAGGTAAATCAATAACCCAACTAATAAAAAGTGAAAATCAAACAAGTTGAAAATTATCTCCATGTTTATCGACATTTATCTCTCATTTATTCCAAAGTCGATGAACATATTAACAATTCTAAATTGTCTTTCGTTTTAGTGTAACAACGCACGCGCGCGCCCGTGTGTGTGTGTTTGTGTGTGTGTGTTTGTGTGTGTGTGTGTGTGTGTGTGTGTGTGTGTGTGTGTGTGTGTGTGTGTGTGTGTGTGTGTGTGTTACCAATAGTAGAATAATCGAGTGGAATTAATTTCACAAACCTCGCATTGTATTTGCTGTTGGGGAAATAAGAATTAAGATTAAATTTAATTTATAATTTTCACATTATGCTTAGAAACTTTATTTCGAATTTTATCAAAGTCTGTTACAAGGGTTTTAATTATAGAAAATGTCTAACGTTTGAGTCTAAAACTTTAGCGAATCTTGCTTGATGCGAAATAACTATGAATCAAATTTAATCTACACGTAAATATGTAATCGTTTAATCATAGGGTCAGTTCGTATTATATTTTCTTTAACACTATACATTATTCTTTTAAAAAAAGTTGGAGAGCATTTACTAATTTATGTCAGATAACAAACCACGTAATAAATCTCTGGTATAACTAATGAAACAATTTATTGGCAAAGTGGGACTATATTTATCAACATAGCCCCATTCTCGGGTGATACACTAATTCAAGTCTATTCTATCTACTGTGATTTTCTCTATTGTTTTAGAATATACCCCAGTTTCAGACATAACTTTTTCATTAGAAACAAATCTCTTTAGTTTGAGAATTTTTTTGAAATGTGCAAACAGTCTGTAATCGCTGGAGGGCAAATATCGAAGACAAGGTTGATTTCAACATAAATTAAAATGTAGATCGTCTAGCATGCACATATTGGTATTCGACTTGTGACATAGTGCATTATCGAAGTAGTAGCGCATCTTTTTTTTTTTCTTATATATAGCACTAGCAGGAAGCGTCCGGCGTTGCTCGGTCGTAAAATAAAACGTGACTTGTGTGCTATCGACCAGAATTTAAACCGAAAACAAAATTTTGTAAAGAAGCATAAAAAAATGCTGCATCCTGGGCGTGCTCATGCATTATTAAAGTTCCCTAGCGAACGCGTTACCGATGGGACTACAACAACACAAATGTTATGACACAGTAAATTTATTATTTTGCGACAGATTGAAATGGACTTTCGCACATGCACGATTATCAAACAGCATCGAAAGCAAGGTTTTAACTTGACCTCCTTCAAATAAAACTATAAAATTAGAAGGGAACAAAAAAGTAGAGTGTTATAACGTCCTCTTGTTGACACAGCGCACGAAAATCATTTTTCCTTTCTTTCCTCACCTTGCAACAACTCGTGTATTCAATATTATCTTCCACCGTTCGTTCTCGTTCTAAGCTATCAAACAAAACCCAACTTAACATTCATGCTTTAGTGCTCGACCCTTTCAATAGTTGCCAAATTGGTAAATATGCAAATTAAAGGTATATGTTCACCAATCAGCAATCTACAAAATTATGCTTGTCTTTTTTTCTTTTCTATATTTTCTGCTATCATTTTACAGGCTAAGCAAACACGAGGTCGCTTGCGAAAGTGATGATTTCTATTACATTTCAGCATTTAATAATTGATATTTTTATCATTTTTCGAGTCATATGTCCGAGATACCGCTTTTTTTAACGGTACCACATTCTAGCCGCTTTCATACGGATGACAAAATGTTTTAGCGGACATGCTAACACACACACATACCAGTTATACTAGGTGCCACAGGGCTTATGAAGAAGAACCTGAAGTCCTACCTAACTAATATTCCTGGTAAACCAAGTGCAAAAGAGATCCAGACAATTGCACTTAAGGGAACAGCGTGGATACTAAGAAGAGGTATGGGTTGATTTCAATAAAAAGCGGGGCAATATTGGTAGTTGGTTTGCTGCCCCATACCCAGCATTACAATCTTCAAAGGAAGAAAAATAAAAAAGAGACTACTTTATAGATTATTTTGTTAATTTCTCGAATTAAAAACGCGAATAAATCTTCACAATTTATAATTTTTTTTTCAATAAAGTTAATCAATAAGAAAAATATTTTAGGCACCTCAAAATGCGGAGTGTAGTATTACTAAATCTATTATAACAACAGGAGTTTTATTTTTTTAATGGAGAGTAGATAATACAGTGGATGTGTTATCGGCAGCTCCAGTAACTCTCGTTTCTCTTTTTTTTATCCCTCAGTCCTCATTCAAATAAGTGATTTTTCTGACAAAGGGTGAAGAAAAAGCTGCTTTAAAGGTCGGTTGTACTTGGTGAACAGTAGTCTGAGATGTCAGAAAATTTTCTGTCTCTATGTCTATCCGTGTCACTAGTAAGGGTGCTGGAGGTGAACGCTTCGTCTGGGCTGACGTTATCCGCCTGATAGTCAGGGACCCGAACTTTGGATTAACCACCAAGGAGGCTGTCCTATAAGCAGGCGCAAAGTACTGGGACTGCTGTATTGCCATTTGGTGAATGGATTTTGGACCATGCAGTAGTCTCCGGTGGGGCCACTCGATGCCATACTAGTGGGTAATTGTTACGGCTTTACCTTTTCATGTGCTACAAAAAGAAAAAAAATCCTGTCTTTTTCTCTTTTACTTTCCCTCTCTATCTTGCTCTAACCAAGTATGCCGACCTGTTCAACAAATCCCAAAACCTCAACATGAAATATCTCCAGAAAAAAACTCGAGTAAACCTAAAGCCCCATCTTCCAACGTGACCCCTACTACCATGTCTCCTTCTCCAACTACAGGGGTCTATGTTCCAACCTTCCAGAGGTTGAAACCCAATTATAGGAGACGAAACAGGACATATTCTTTCTAAGCGAAACTAGAATAGGGCCGACCACTTCCTTAGATGAGTTCATAATAAACGGATAACAGCTAAGTCTTACCCCCAAGATCGCCATGGGTATGGAATATGTGCCTACATTAAAGATGCGTTCCCGTGTGGCAGAGATATCTCTGGAGAAGATCCTAACTAACCCTATATGTGCTTCCGGGTTGCACTTGCTTACACCACTGTAATATATTTGCCCTCTATCGGCCCCATAACAGCGGAGTTACTGTCTTTAAGAGTATATCTGAGAAAATAGACCAGATCCTGTCTGCACATCCCTCGGCTAACATCCACATCTGTGGTGACTTCAACGTCCATAACGTGGAATAGCTGACCCACTCAAATAAGACAGACAATAAGGGGAGGTTTTGTCATGATTTTGCCATTGCTTATGACCTAACTCAGATTGTTCGCGAACCCACCTATGTGCCCGATACTACCGATCAATATGCAAGCCTCCTAGACCTTTTCCTCTCAACTTCCTTGAGCTATGCCCATGTTCCGTTCATTCTCCTCTAGGATCCTCCGAATACTCCGTCGTATCAGTTAGGATAAAAATGAAATGTAATAAGTCCCCAGACGTACTCCTCCGCCGTACTGTATACCGATACTCTATGGTTGACTGGGATAGCTTCCGTACATTCATATCTGATCTAACTCTGGATTCCATGTTTAAAAAGGATGTGTCCTCTATAGTATCAGATCTGACCAAATGGTTTATTGTAGGCATAGACCGGTTCATACCATCTAAAAAATTCCAACGAAAACCTAACAGCCAGCCATGGCTCTCCCAGAATATGCTGCTGCTATCGCGCACAGAAATCACTTATTCCATAACTACCAACGTAATAGTTACACTGAGACTAAAGCTGGTTTCAGGACTGCCAGCAACCACTGTAAAAGAGTAATAAAAAATGCAAGAGCGCTATATGCCCAGTTTGTTTAATACAAAATAGCTGATCAGCGGCTTGGTTCCCACCAGTGTTGGCAAATAACAAATAGGATCCTGAACAGATGTATGCGTTCTATCCCAACCATTATCAATGGACCAGAGGTCATCTCGTCAGCATCAGACAAGGCCAAACTATTTGCAAAGAACTTTGCAGCTAATTCTGCCCCATGCGACGAAGGTCATCAACTCTCCATATTTCCTCTTATAACACAGAACACGCTAGGTAACATACAAATATCTGTGCATAAGGTCGCCAAGGTAATCAAGAACCTTGATTCCAGTAAAGCAACCGGCCCTGACGCCATCCCAATTATAGTGTTAAAAAGCTTCAACCAGAACTTGCTCCCATACTTACGAAACTGTTTAAGCGTTGCCTTAAGGACTCCCTGGAAAACCTCATCAGTATGCCCTGTATTTAAGAATTCAGGTGATAAGTCATCTCCTCTTAGTACAGACCAATAAGTCTCCTGTATGTTATGAGTACGTTGCTGGAATCCATATTAAATAGAGAAATAGTCAACCACCTCAGCACAAATAACATTCTTAGTGACACAAATATATGGTTTCCGTTCCGCAAGATCTGCCGCAGATATGCTAACGATTATATTTCACAGGATTAGGTAATCTCTTGACAAAGGCTTCCTTTCATAGGCAATTGCTCTTGACATATCAAAGGCCTTCGAAAAGGGCCTACTTCACAAGATTTCCAGCTACGGTATAACTGGAAATGTTTTCTCAATCATTAAATCATTTCTCTCCGATGGGCTCATAAGAGTAGTGGTCGATGGACAAAAATCAGAGGACTGCATTATTAATGCTGGAGTCTCTCAGGGGTCAATCCTGGGCCCAACTCTCTTCCTGATCTACATCAATGATCTCCCTAAACGCATACTTAAATCATTCGTTGACATCTATGCTGATGACACGACCATCTACGGCAACACACCAAAGGCTGTAAATGATAAAGTTCTCTCTGATTCTTTCTCCTCTGATCTCGAGCGCATGGTTCAGTGGGGGAAGAGGTGGCTGGTTACCTTTAATGCATCTAAAACCAAACTCCTATGTTTACATCATCAACGCTCTGATCCCCATCTGGCATCAATTGAAATGGATGGCTCTCGTCGAGGAGAATCCCCATGTTTTGACAAGCTTCTGTGTGTGTCCTTTACTCCTGATCTGAAATGGAACACGTACATCAAGTCAGTTGCCAAGGTCGCTGGAAAGATGGTGAGATCCTTCTACCTCTCCAGAAGATATCTCACTACTGATGCAATTCGCTATCTATATACAAACCAAGTACGTCCAAGGATGGAATACTGCTGTCATATCTGGGCAGGAGCTGCTAAAAACAGCCTATCCTGCCTTGACAGAGTACAAAATAGACTTCGTGGCTTAGTGGTGGATGTCCTTTTCTCATCCCTGCAACATCTCTCCTACAGAAGAGACGTTGCGAGCCTATCTTTATTTTATCGTTATTTCCATGGCAGGTGCTCATCTGAGCTCCAATCTCTGGTGCCCCCCTCGCCAATCTTTCACGAAAAAACACCCGTATAGCTGAATCAACTGTCAAAAATATCCCCCACTCTTTATCTGTGCCTACATCAAAACGTAGATTCCATGAACAAAGCTTCTTTCTTAGGACTTCACGCCTGTGAAACTCTGTTCCGTCTACTAGCTTCCCACCTTACTACAACCTGGATTTCTTCAAGTCCAACGTAAACAAATTTCTAATGAGCCGGTCCCTTAAGTAAACACTTCATTAAATCTCCACACTAACGTACTATACTTGCAATAACCCGTATCCCTGAATGGCTTCCGGGGCTTGATAAGTGGTGACCACCGTGTAAAAAAAAGGAGTCATTTCGAGTTAATATATTTTTTATTTTAACCACCTAAATACTAGAAATACACTATTTTAATATGTAAACATTGTTTAAAAACTGACATGGCTGATAGGCTGATAGGAAGTGTCTACAAGACGACCATGTTAGTGTTTAAGCAATGTGTACACATTTAAATCGTGTATTTCTCGTACTCATATGCTTCAAATAAAATAAATAATTCATCGAAATGACTTCTCATGCAAAAATAATAAACATAAAAAAAAAATTTATGCCTACACAGATATAATTTCTCGCAATTAACTCAATATTAGATATAGCAGCATTAACAATACAAAGACCTAAACAATTTATTTTCATAAAAGGTGCCCTAAAATATCAAACGCAGGTTTTATTTTTGATCAATGTATGCACTCACAGCGTGTTCCTCATCTTTCAGCTGGAACTGATTCGTGGTGCATTTACTTTTATCTTCGTAGGTCTTTTTAACAAATGATGTTTCCGATAGTCAAAAACAATGTGACTCAAGGTATTTCGGCAATACATGCAGTGTGTTTTTGTTGAGGTCAATTTGACACGCTACATTTGTGTCGGTTGTATAAGTGAATGTGAAAAGAACGTGGATTAAACAAAACAACCATAAAAGCTATCAATTACGATGATAATGCCGCCATTAATAGCATAAGGACGGGAAATATTCAACGCTAACATACAGCAATCAATTTAGCAATAATGCGAACTGAGTTCGTGATTGAACGTGGTATTTTGCAACGTTAAATAGCAAATGGGTTCGCTCGTAGAGGTTTTATTGCGTGAAGATCGCCTCGGAACACTACAAAAAGAACGAATAAATACGCAGCAAAATAATGCGATTAAATATTTGCTTGTCGCATTCGTTTTGAAGCTGCATGTCTTGCAAATCACCGCTTATTATGTTTTTTTTGTTATTAGAAATGACTACATGTTTATATAAGAAATCGGCCTGTCTGTTCGTCCGTCCGTCCATCACTCATATTTCCGATTCAAACAACATTTTCATCACGTTTTACAGATTTAATCCAAGCTTTTTCTTATAGATCCGTCCGATTGTAGCAAGAAGTCATTCTGTATGTCAGTCAATCTGTCATGCTTAACTTTAAAAATGCCATTTTCGCAGGTCTGTCATATTTCAGTTTGACATAGCATTTTCACAAGTAAATAACAACTGAAATAGTCGCATGTAAATTCCCATCCGTCGAAATGTGTCTATAAGATATTTTACCCATGTATAGGTCTGTCACACTGCCTCAATTTTTTAATATTTATCAGCAAAAACGCATTAACACCAGTCGTCCAGGTTTCATCGTGATATTGTATTTTGAATCGTCGGTCTAATCATGCTTACATTTGAAATGTCATTTTCGCCGGTGTGTCAGGTCTCGTTTCAACATCGGATTTTCACATCAAATGGACGCATGATCCAGCTGAGTTTTTCTCTCATAGATTCTGTACGTGTCTAAGTCTGTCACGTTGCATTGATTATTTATGTTGAAGTTTCAAATAGCATTATATTCGATCATCTAGGCTTTATTAGGCTACATTATTTTAAATGCGTTGATTGATATATATATATAAATATATAATATATATAATATATATATAATATATATAATATATATATAATATATATAATATATATATATAATATATATATATAATATATATAATATATATATAATATATAATATATATATATAATATATATAAAATATGTATATAATATATATAATATATATAATATATATAAAATATGTATATAATATATATATAATATATATATAATATATATAACATACATATAATATATATAATATATATAAAATATATATATAATATATATAATATATATAACATATATATGATATATATAATATATATAAAATATATATATATAATATATATAATATATATAATATAATATATATAATATATGCATATAATATATATGTTTAATATATATAATATAAAATATATATATATAATATATATAGAATATATATAATATATATGTAACATATATATATATTATACATATAATATATATAATATAATATATATATAATATATATATATAGGTTTACGTCGGTCTACAGGTCTGTCACCCTTCAGTTTGACGCATCATTTACACCAGTTGTTACAGATATGTTTGAACTTTTATTTCGCCTGTCATGCTTACATTAGAAATGGTATTTCCGGCTTCGTGTCTCCATAAAGCTTTTAATAGCAATCCAATCGCAAATCCCGAGGATGTAATGGGTGCATCTGAACCTTTTTGCATTTGTGTTTCGTTTTAAGTGAATTATGTAATAATTTCTTTTCTGTTAATGCATTGCAAATATGGAAGCCTAACGAGAAGAGAATAATTTGTTTTGATTTTTGAAAGAAGGCGTATATAGAATGATGAGTCATTTTTTGCTTTGCCTTTGTTGTTCATAATAAGAGGTCGTGCAAGGAATAGCGCTACAGAAGAAAGATTATAGCTAGAGTGTTTTTCAGCCATATCTGTAAACAAAATCGTGCTTTACAACATATACACACACTTATATGCACATACATATATACATATATAAAACATGTATGTTTATATGTACTTTAACTACTTGCCATAGTTATGACATACAAATAAATAACATATCATTATCTATTAGATAGCTCAATAGTGCAATACTAGAACGTATCCTGATTCATGCTTTGAACCTCGAGGTTAATGTGACGTAGCCATGTTAGTTTTTGAACAATGTTTACATATTAAAATCGGGTATTTCTCGTGTATAGATTTTTTAAAAAATAAATATTAACTCGAAAGTATCCATCATGTTATAAACGGTTTACTGATACTACCCTCCGCATTTTGAGATGCGCAAAGTATTTTTCTCGGTGATTAAACTGAGTAAAGAAGAAGTATAAATAGTGAATATTAAATAGAATTATTCGTGTTTTTAATGGATGGTATTAACAAAATACATCTATTATATAAACGGAAGTCGTTATTTAGCTTCAGTAATTTTCAGAGATCAAGGGACTCCCTCCTGGATCTAACACTGTATTCTCTTATGATTTAAATTTATATTCGAAGGCTCTTTTAAGAATAGATGCTCTTCCCTTTATAACTGCTATTTGTATTTCGTTACAGCTTGGTCTTCCAGGGATTGCTTCTAAGTATTTATGAAGATTCTTTTTTATTAAACCAGTCGCTCCTATCCAACCGGTATAATATTTATTTTTTTTCAGAGACCATGTCGTTTTTAGATCATTTTTAGGTCCTGATGTTTTGTTATCTTTTCCTGTTCAGCTCTATTAAGGCAAAAATCCTTTGGGACTGTGACATCGATAATGAGCGCAGTTCTTTCGGGCTTGTCCCATATTACAATATCTGGTTTGATTCTTTTATGTATCTGCCCGCCCATATATCTTTGTCGTTTCCGTTTGCTGTTATCGGTGGTGGTTCATGTTACCAGATATTCGTCGCTCTGTCAAGTTGCAGCTCTCCACAAATCTTCCAATGGAGGTACTTACATAATTTGTTGCGACTTACAGTGTAAAGGCCATCTGCCAATAAGATTAGGCATGCAGATATTAGGTGGCTTGGGTTCTCAATTGCTGAGTGGCAAAATCCGCATTGGCCATTTGCTTGTAGGCTAGCCATTTTTTAATGTATTTGTGAGTAAGCTCTGATCTTGACTTGCTACAATGAGTATTTCCTCATCAAATGGAAGTCTCTCTCTCTCTTTCTCTCTCTCTCTCTCTTGAGCCATTGGAGTGAAGCATCTTTGTCTATATATTATGCTCCTTCAGGAAGTTTTCTACTCTTTTATGTTATTCCCATCCTTGTTTTCTCGTGTCTATCTCGATTTCAGTGTATTTCCTTCTCTTTTTTCTTGCAATCTGTGTTGCTGGTTCACCATATACCTGGGCAGTATTTTCCAGTATGACACCCCCCAAAGTTTTCAACAAGCTTTGTGACCGAGGTTTGTTGAGATAGACGTTCATGGTGGTCCCTGTCCGCTAAAATATTTTGTCCTCCGTATAAAAAGCGGCGAGAATGTGGTACCGTTAGAAAGAGCGATCTCTCGGACACATAAGATCGAAAAATTAGAAAATATCCTCGATTATTTAATGTAGAAATGGAATAGAAATCATTATTCTCGCAAACGACCACGTGTTTGCTTATCCTCTAAAATGCCAGCAGAAAATGTCGAAAAGAACAAAAGACAAACATAATTCTGTGGGTCGCTCATTGGTGAACGCGTGCCATTAATTTGCATATTTACCCAACTGTTAAAAGGGACGAACATAAGGTGACTCCCCACACTTATAAGTCTTCTAAAGATGAAACACGCATTAATATTTTATATACGTACAAGAAAATAAGTCAGTTCTAAGAGAGGTTACGCTGATTGGCAATGTAAATTGAACCAAAGTATTAGCTGAACTTTAATTTTATATGTTGTATGAAGGATTGTCTGGAAGCATTGAATACTCAAAAGCTATTCATTTCATCAGGATGTGATGTTGCGTGCTGATTACTGTTATCAATGTGCATTAGATTCACGCACAAAATTTGGAAATGTTGAAGGTTCAATTCTGGCAAAACATCAATCTTCAGCTAATGATTTTTTACATCTGTAGATAACAGTTAAGAGTTATGTAATAGGTCAAACACAAGAAAGTGTCGATCCATCTATTTAGTTATCTATTTCTGTATCTATCCATCTCGGTCCAACTTTCTATCTAACTTGAGAGGAAGACAGGAGATTAATATGAAGAAATTCGTAAGATATGTCAAAATATGGTAAAATCATATTGTAGACGTTTACCGGAAGAAATGATCAGCAGATCGGATCTGCGTGTGAGTCACGTGATCAGGTTAGCTGGAGATCAGAGAGTTGGAATTTGGACGTAGGAGCGGACGATTAAACAGGTCGTCCCTCCTTCACTGGGGTCGGAACTGACGTGTGTGAACATAGAGACCTCGAATTAAACTACTCAAGCAAAGCTATTCACTTTCCATTCTTCTACGATCGACACCTGGAAAATGAATAAAAAACATTATAAACCTAATCATCGTCTTGGAGTCAATGTGTTTCGTCCAAACATTCCCTACAAGAACAATATGAATTCCAGGTGGGCAAGATCAACGAAGCATGGAGTTAAGGTATGTCCAAAATACCTGTATCACACACACACACACACACACACACACACACACACACACACACGCATATAAACAATTAGATATGAATATATCATAAATAGACAGTAACAACATAAGTTATGGTTCAAACAACGAAGAATCACCAAAAATAGCCATTTAGTGACAAGTATACACAGCAGGATTAACCCTTCGTCCCAGGTACGCATAGCAACATTTAGACGATTATACAACATAAGGTTAAGGTAAGCCACTTCGCCGGATATATTATGGATCAAATAGTGAACTTCGACAATGAATAGAACAAAAGTTATCGCCAAATTATGATTTCCCCATTTTCGTGATCTTTGAGCTATATATTCCAAAATTAAACAGTTAAAGCATTGTCAGTATTTTGCGACGATTGTCCAAGCGATGTAAACGGGAATATGTAAACAAACATAGTGAAAAACACTGATGGTGGTGATAATTTACTGTCCCAATCGATAACACTATAATGTAGGAAATGACTTTAAACTTTCTTTCCCTAAAAGGAACCGAAACTTCTATTATCGTAAATTAAACCAGTATATATATGGAATTCTATCAGCTAACAAGAAATACGCTTTCAATGTCGGTGGTTCCTAAAGGTCAGCTTTTCATACGTCAAAGTTGCTGCGTTCGCTGTGTTTAACCTTAATGAATAGTATTGAAAATACCAAACATGTTTTTTTTATGGTTGATATATAGTAGTTAAAAAATAGTACAGAAAATACGATCAATATCCATATCAGAAACAAGCGATATACCTTTTTGAATGTCCCTCCTGTGTGTATATATATATGTATATATATATATATGTGTGTGTGTGTAGAGAGAGAGAGAGAGAGAGAGAAATAAAAAGTAACAAACTGAGTTATGTGTTTACTAAAGTTTCATCATTATTTGGAGACTTTCTCTGAAATAAAGACGAAATGTTGATGAACACAACACGGTTTGATCCTTTTTATGTCTCTATTTTGTCAGAATACTATTTCCATTATCCTCACCATATATATATATATATATATATATATATGTGTGTGTGTGTGTGTGTGTGTGTGTGTGTGTGTGTGTGTGTGTGTGTGTGTGTGTGTGCGTGTAGGGGTATAATGAATCTAAAAGTGAATAATGCAGATTATGTGATACAGGAATCAAATACAGCAAAAAGCTATAACTGCAGAAATCCTGAAAAACGCCGTTTTAATGAAAATTCATAATCTCTGATATTGGATACAAATGTGGAGTTATAACAGATTATAATACTAAAACATACCCAGGATTCACTAGTTGCCAGTTTCAGAATAGATTTCGTAATACATTAACATTCTTCAAGATAATACAAAAATGAAAATTAAGTCTACTGATGATAAAAACAACAATAATGGAGATAACAATAACATTAACAGTATAAATAGAAATAATAAAGAAAAATTGAACTTTTTTATGTGATCGGATAAAGGAACTCCGAAAAAATTAAATATGAATAAAAATGGTCTATAGTTCGTAGGGCTAGCCAATATAAACCGGGTAAAGCAAAAAGATGCAATTTCTGTCTTTCCTGACTCCCACCTGACTACAACTTGGACGTCTTCAAGTCCAACATAAACAAACTCCTGACAAACCGCCCCCTTTAATAAGACACTCTATCAAAACCCCCAATACTAATGATTACTACAATACTATCTCATTGATTACTGTACACGCAATAACCCTTATCCCTGAGTGGCCGTCGGGCCTTGATAAGTGGTGACCCCCATGTAAAAAAAGCAAATGTACTGAATAAACCATAACGTGTAATTTAACTGTGCTTACAAATAAGTAGATGTTTAAATTAAATACTAAACAAATAAATACAAGTAAATGACGTGGCTTAGTATTGAAATCCCAAAATTAGTACAATATACTCTAATGATATGAAATAATATAAGAGCCTATATGAATTTTGCATAAAATTAAAGAAATATCATTGAATTAAAATAACTAGAAATTATGACTGGCAGTTAGTATACTGAAGACCATAATACATTATGGTTTTTGAATTTTACCTATTTGTGTATGAGGATCAATAACTCAAAAGAAATTTAAAAGATGTTATAGAATATGCATATATGAAAAATAAGTTTAATCTATCTAATGTAATTCTATATTAATAAAACGATACAAACCTGTAAATGTTGAACCAATGATACACATACCGTTATTAGAAAAATCCATTTAAGAGATCTGGAAATTAGATATACATTTTTAATTTAAAAAATAGTAATTAGTAGTTACTATGGATGATTGTGGAAGAACAATTACTTCATTTAATTGTATGATAACCAAACAGGTTTGTTGAACGTGAAATAATAATACAAACCACATATCATTAGTAAACACAAATAACTTAATCCTTTGAACATTTTAAGTCGCAAAATAAGAATTAGTATTTAGTATGGATACTTGATATAAAATCATTTATTTAACTGATATAAAACTTACTTAATTAAAATCAGTTGAATATTAATAACTGTTGTGTCTGCACAAATAATTAACAAGAACACGAATATAAAGGGATACAATAATATATTAGGAAGAAAAGTTATATACATATTTACATGTCTTCAGATATACTTCAGTTGGATATATTTCGGAAGGTGGCGTGTTGCCTATCTTACAGGAGGCAGCATAGGCGTCTTGCCTATGTGGCGGTCGTTGCCGGACTCCCCCGGTATTGGTGATTGATACCTTTATATATCTCATTCACCCGCCTATGAAAATTAGTGGGCGTCTCCACAAATATAACAATAATTAATATTCACTGAAATACAAAAATAACGAACGAAGACAAACACAGTATGAAAGTTGCTATTTTGCTAAAAATTTCCCCTATTTTATTGTTCTGGTGATATAATAAAGTTTTCTGTAACGAGATGAACGCTTGTAGTGCATGTCGGTTATTTGAACCATGAGTGTTCTTTAAGATAATGCTTTTACCTTATATTTTTTTAGGAGGTTATCTTATAATCAAACCACTGATATTGTAACATAACTAAAAAGTGTAAGTTGAGGTGAAGTAAACTGTGGTAAAAATATATATAAAGGTATAATAAAGAAATCCGGTGACAGAATAACATACGAATAATGATAAAAGGGCAAAAGGTTCCGTATATATAGTATACAATATATATATAGTATACAATATATATATATATATATATATATATATATATATATATATATATATATATATATATATAAGGTGGTGGGAAAAGAGAGAAAAAATAGTAAACTAAACTAAAATATAAAAGATTGGATGGTTGTTTTTGTATTACGGCATATCAACCCTTTTCGGGTTATTTAATGCCGAATCCAAAGATTTTGAAGAAAATCTTTTTTTAATAGAATATATTTGTTGTTTCACGTCGGTTTCTATTTAACCCATAGTTGAGACCCTAACAGGTACTACCACTCCGAGTCAGAGTGGACCTGGGAGCAATGGTAATTAAAGGGTGGCTCCAGACTCCCCAAAGCCCACAAGCTGGGGCCTCACCACTGGATATAGTTTAAGGTCATATCCAGGAACCCCATTGAGGGACTTTTACCCTCTGCAGGGGGGCAGTCGGCGTATTCTAATGCTCCACCGACAGGGCCATAAAATATAATACAATAGAATCAAATGGAAGAAATTAAAACATAATCAGATCAAATAAAGTCTAATTACACACACACATACACACACACACACACATATATATATATATATATATATATATATATATATATATACATATATATATATATACATATATAATATTAAACAAAATATGAGAAATAAAAGTTGTAGAAACTTTATTATGTCACCAGAACAATAAAATAGTGGACATTTTAGCAAAAATAAAAAAACTCTTTGGTCCTTGCCATTTCGATATTAAATTCTTCTCATCAAAAGAGAAGGATCAGAATTATCCATCTTTATTAAAATTAAGAGACAATGAAATAACAATAATAACAATATATTTTAGGAGAACACAAAGGAACTTGATAAGTAAACTTGATAATAAATATACAGGTATTAAGAGTACTATTATTTACCGATATTTTAAAATGTTACACATCATTAATATAAATTATACCAGAAAATATAATTATATAATTTATTATAACAAGAAACAATGCATATTAATTTAGGACCAAACGTAAATATTAACCATGTTAGATAAACAATTATAAGTATAAATTGTATCTGATAACACATACGTATAGAAACCTCAATATAAGATAATTATAAAATATGAGAGGAATAATAGGAAGAACATTTGAATTTAAAGGTGTATGTGAAAACGATGAGATGGAAAGTATTAAGATACAATAGGTTTAACAAATGTAGATAAATATGCTAAACCAATTTCAACCTAGAATATTTAATTATTGTATAATGCGTGACTATTTAGATGGTAAAATAATCCAATCAGTGTAAACTGATTTATTCATGTTGCCAGTATATGTGAATTCATTATATAATAGAAAGAAAACGAAAACAATTGTTAACTGATGTAGAAAAAAAAATTAATAAAAGCAATCGAAATATACTTCAATTATCAATACATTTACTTTCATAAGCTTATCTATATTATATTATATTCATAATCGAACATATAATTAAGAACAATCTCGATATATGAAAGGTAAAAAAGTAGAACTAAATAAGTAAAATAACTACGATATCGAATTTAATACATTAAAGAATATCAATAACGGAATATCGATTAGAATGTGTAAACATAATAAAAAAATAACATAACGAATAAATAAATTTTAGATTCAAAAAAATAAAATGTTTAATAATAATTAATTTGTAAAATTGTATTAAGAAAACTGCTTCCCATTAACTGTCGATAAATTATTTATAGCAGAGAATAAGACTTAATATTAAATAATAACACACTAAATATGAAAGATATAAATACGAGATACTGTAATTAATATAAATACAAAGATATAAATAGGAGATACTGTAATGCATATATAAATAAAAAGATATAAATACGAGATACTGTAATACATATATAAATAAAAAGATATATACGAGATACTGTAAAACGTATATTAATAAAAAGATATACATACGAGATGCTGCAATACATATATAAAAAGATATAAATACGAGATACTGTAATACCTATATAAATAAAAAGATATAAATACGAGATACTGTAATTAATATAAATAAAACGATATAGATACGAGATACTGTAATACATATATAGATAAAAAGATATAAATACGAGATACTGTAATACATATATAAATAAAAAGACATCAATAGGAGATAATGTAATACATATATAAATAAAAAGATATAAATACTCGATACTCTAATACATATAGAAATAAAAAGATACAAATACGAGATACTGTAATAAATATATAAATAAAAAGATATGAATAGGAGATACTGTAATACATATATAAATAAAAAGATATAAATACGAGATACTGTAATACATATATAAATAAAAAGATATTAATAGGAGATACTGTCATACATATATAAATAAAAAATATATAAATAGGAGATACTGTATTACATATAAAAATAAAAATATATAAATACGAGATACTGTAATACATATATAAAGAAAAAGTTATAAATAAGAGATATTGTAATACATATAAAAATTAAAATATTGTAATAGGAAATACTGTAATACATATATAAATAAAAAGTTATACATAGGAGATATTGTAATACATATATCAATAAAAAGATATGAATACGAGATATTATAATACATATATAAATAAAAAGATATGAATAGGAGATACTGTAGTACGTATACAAATAAAAAGATTTAAATAGGAGATATTGTAATACATATATTCATTAAAAGATATAAATACGAGATACTGTAATACATATATAAATAAAAAGATATACATAGGAGATACTGTAATACATATACACATAAAAAATAGGAGATATTGTAATACATATACAAATAAAAAGATATCAATAGGAGATACTGTAATACATATATAAATAAAATATATAAATATGGGGTACTGTAATACATATATAAATAAAAAGATATAAATATGGATATTTTAATACATATATAAATAAAATGATATGAATAGGATATGCTGTAATACCCATATAAATAAAAAGATACAAACACGAGATACTGTAATACATATATCAATAAAAAGATAAAAATAGAAGATACTGTAATACATATATAAACAAAAAGATATAAATACGAGATACTGTAATACATATATCAATAAAAATACATCAATAAGAGATAATGTAATACATATATAAATAAAAAGATATAAATACTAGATACTGTAATACATATATAAATAAAAAGATATAAATACTAAATACTGTTATACATATATAAATAAAAAGATATAAATATGAGATACTGTAATACATATGTAAATAAAAAGATATAAATAGGAGATACTGTATGGAATATAAAATACAAATATATAAATAGGAAATATTATAATACATATATAAATAAAAAGTTATAAATAAGACATATTGTAATACATATAAAAATAAGAATATTTTAATAGGCATTACTGTAATATATATATATAATAAAAAAGTTATACATAGGACGTATTGTAATACAAATATAAATAAAAAGATATAAATACGAGATATTGTAATACATATATAAATAAAAGATATGAATAGGGGATACTGTAGTACGTATACAAATAAAAAGATTAAAATAGGAGATATTGTAATACATATATAAATAAAAAGATATACATAGAAGACACTGTAATACATATATAAATATAAAGATATACATAGGAGATCCTGTCATACGTATATAAACAAAAAGATATAAACAAAGGATACAGTAATATATACATATTAAAAAAGTATAAATAGGAGATATTGTAATACATATACAAATAAAAAATTATAAATAGGAGATACTGTAATACATATAGAAATAAAAATATATAAATAGAAGATTCTGTAATACATATATAAATAAAAATATATAAATATGCATACTGTAATACATAAATAAATAAAAATATATAAATATGGATATTTTAATACATATATAAATAAAAAGATATGAATAGGAGATAATGTAATACATATATAAATAAAAAGATATAAATACGAGATACTGTAATACATATATAAATAAAAAGATATAAATACTAGATACTGTAATACATATATAAATAAAAATATATAAATACGAAATACTGTAATATATATATAAATAAAAAGATATAAACATGAGATACTCTAATACATATATAAAAAGATATAAATACGAGATACTGTAATACATATATAAATAAAAAGATATAAATAGGAGATACTGTAATACATATATAAATAAAAAGATATAAATAGGAGATACTGTAATACATATATAAATAAAAAGATATAAATAGGAGATACTGTAATACATATATAAATAAAAATATATAAATAGTAGATACTGTAATACATATATAAATAAAAAGATATAAATAGGAGATACTGTTATACATATATAAATAAAATATATAAATACGAAATACTGTAATACATATATAAATAAAAAGATATGAATAGGAGATACTGTGATACATATATAAATAAAAAATATAAATAGGAGATACTGTAATACATATATAAATAAAAAGATATAAATACGAGATACTGTAATACATATATAAATAAAAATATATAAATACGAGATACTGTAATACATATATAAATAAAAAGATATACATATGGGATACTGTCATATTATATAAATAAAAAGATATCAATAGAAGATACTGTAATAGATATACAAATAAAAAGATATCAATAGGAGATACTGTAATACATATATAAATAAAAAGATATAAATATTGATACTATAATACATATATAAACCAAAAGATATAAATACGAGATACTGTAATACATATATAAATTAAAAGATATCAATAGGAGATACTGTAATACATATATAAACAAAAAGATATAAATACGAGATACTGTAATACATATATAAATAAAAAGATATCAATAGGAGATACTGTAATACATATACAAATAAAAAGATATAAATAGGAAATAATGCAATACATGTATAAATAAAAAGATATAAATATGGGATACTCTAATATATAAATATATATATATATATATATATATATATATATATATATTAAGATATAAATAATTACAAACAAATAAACATAGAAACAAAACGATCCGTAAGTGAAAAAAAAAAATTGTTCAAATCATTCAAAAAATTGTTCAAATCATTCAAAAATGTGTTCAAATCATTCAAAAAAGTGTTCAAATCATTCAAAAATGTGTTTAAATCATTCAAAATGTGTTCAAATCATAAAAAATATGTTCAAATCATTCAAAAATGTGTTCAAATCATTAAAAAAAGTGTTCAAGTCATTCAAAATAGTGTTAAAATCATTCAAAAAAGTGTTCGAATCATTCAAGAAAGTGTTTAAATCATTCAAAAATGTGTTCAAATCATTCAAAAATGTGTTCAAATCATTCAAAAAAGTGTTCAAATCATTCAAAAAATGTTCAAATCACTCAAAAAAGTGTTCAAATCATTCAAAAATGTGTTCAAATCATTCAAAAATGTGTTCAAATCATTCAAAAAAGTGTTAAAATAAATCAAAAATGTGTTCAAATCATGCAAAAAAGTGTTCGAATCATTCAAAAATGTGTTCAAATCATTCAAAAAAGTGTTCAAATCATTCAAAAAAGTACTAAAATCATTCAAAAAAGTGTTCAAATCATTTAAAAATGTGTTTAAATCATTCAAAAAAGTGTTCAAATCATTCAAAAAAAGTGTTCAAATCATTCAAAAAATGTTAAAATCATTCAAAAAAGTGTTCAAATCATTCAAAAAAGTGTTCAAATCATTCAAAAAAGTGCTAAAATCATTCAAAAACGTGCTCAAATCATTCAAAAAATGTTCAAATCATTCAAAAAGTGTTCAAATCATTCAAAAATGTGTTCAAATCATTCAAAAATGCGTTCAAATCATTCAAAAATTGTTCAAATAAATAAAATAATAAAGCGAGGAGTATGGTAAACATATGTGGAACGTCAAGTCTTTGTAGAATCCAGAATGTAGTTTTACATTACATCAAAATCTCTGGAATATTTCTGTAATCCTGTATATTTATTTTACAGATCCCCATTTTACAGAGCCCCTTTTTAAAGTGGTCTAATAATGCCTCTTTTCTGATTAACTAATTTTTATATCCTAATATAAATCCTTAGCTTGACTGGGATGAAACCCACAATATTTGGAATTCTACTATTTATCTTCTGTTTTTCGAAAATTTCTACTTGATTTTTCTATTTACACATTAATACAAATGATTATACATTCTAAGCAATTTGATAAGCTGTACTAATTGTTTTGGTTTTACGAGCATTGTACTAAAACTTAATGCACCACAAATTTTTACCCTGTTGGATTTGTAAATTTGATCATATTCTTTGCTTTTGAACCGTAATTCATTGGGCTTGTATCATTTAATTTTGAACATTTTTCTACCCCCATTTTCTTCATTTTCAGATCGTTGTATTTTATTATTTATTTGTGATCTATGTATATATGTACTCCCGTATACCTATTTACTATTTCTATCTGCTCCCCTACCTTCTCTATTTAGTTTCTATCTTCCTTATTTTTATTTCTTTTATATTATTGGCTTTTCTTTAATGAACCCAATTATTTTAAATATTACCTACATGTGTATACTTACCTTCCGATTCACCCTTATATATTGTACCTACTTTTAATTAATTTTATCATATTCATTCATTCATATTTAATTGCAAACTATCATTAAGCCAGTAATCTCTACATTTGCATTATGTATAATTCTAGTACTTTTCTTTTTCTGAAAAGAAGCATTTAGCTTCGAAATAATATGGCCTGAAGAAGCCTTTTCTTTAATTTCCCCATGACTTATTCTTAAATGAAATTAGATATAACTTTTCTCATCTTTCATGTCATATTATCGTATTCGCTCCTATTTATAATGTGGAGCCTTTCTTATCTTGATAAGTTATGATTTGTTAAAGATTTATTATTTGATAAAATAATTATTTTAATTATATATATATATATATATATATATATATATATATATATATATATATATATATATAGTAATTATAAAATATATATGGCGATTATCTACACTGAATATTCCGCGTTTCATCCACTCTAGGACTCTTCAAGCTTATCCGCGAATTCTGTGGTTGTTTATCTATAAATTATAAAAACGATAAACAACCACAGAATTCGAGCATAAGCCTGAGGAGTCCTAGAGTGTATGAAACGCGGAATATTCAGTGTAGCTTAATCGCCATATATATTCTATAAATTACTAACTAGCTCTACCTACGTATTGAGCACTTTTGAAGTAAATTCTTAAAGTTTACGCATAAATCTATACTTTCGTATATTAATTTTATGTGAGTAAATTAAGTAGTTATATATATATATATAAATATATATATATATATATATATATATATATATATATATATATATATATATACGCACTGCCAGTGGAGAGAGGATAAGGATAATGAGATAAAATGCAATAGGTAAAATAAATTTAATTAGATTAAGATAAAGTAACAGAATAAGGTTTAGAATATGAGAGCAAGAGTAAAGCTTAAAATAATTAGCAAAGACAACGTAAATAGCAGGACGGGAATTTGGAAGGGAGGCTAACTATAATGAAGACAGGGGATAAGATGGTAAAGTCACAGTTTGTATAAGGAGTATAAAAATATAAAGATATACAGTAACATATTAAGAGACACAGAAACAAAAACAAAGAAATTTGAAAAAAATATAACAAAATCCAGAAGAACAAAAAGGTGCCCGATGAAACTGCGGAAAAAGAAGAGTTCGCATGGCATTTCAGCATACGCGTGTGCACACAAAGAGATACAGGCCAGATATGAAGTCAATTATAGTATTCAATCTCAAAGGGTAGTCTCGTTCCGATAAAAATCACAGTGATAGATAAAGGTTAGGTTCGCAGATAACAGTACAGGTGGGTTTCACACACACACACACACACACACACACACACACATATATATATATATATATATATATATATATATATATATATATATATATATATACAACGAGACATACTTAAAAATATTCAATTATCTTCTCTCTCTCTTTCTTGCTCTCTCTCTCACTATATATATATATATATATATATGCATATATATATATATATATATATATATATATATGCCGAAATGAAAGGTTCAAAAACTAAATTATTATAATACACGCTGTATTAAGGATTTCTATATAATGGTAGGTACGCAGTCGAAGCATTCCACTTAGAAATATTAAGTTATGAGGAGTATATTACACATCCCCCAATTGATGTTTTTCTTATTACCTCACAAATAAATTTTTATCTATGACTTATCTTGTCTAAAATCCTATTTATATATTTAAGCTCTACCATACTTGTTGAGCATTTTACATCTTGTTAGGTCTACATTAAAATGACATATATATATATATATATATATATATATATATATATATATATATATATTATGAGAGTGAGGCGGGAGAAAGCAGGAGATAGAGTGGGAGAGAAAATTATTATTAAGATCATCTAATTCTGTGCCATGAAAACACGGGGCACTCACCCCACAATTTTAAAGATGACAAAGGCAAACGTTTCCTCTACAGCTGTATTGATAGTGTTACTCACATTATTCCTAGCAAATGGGGGAACAGAATTGATTTAAAATTTAATAAAACGAAAAATCTGTATGTATTTTAGAAGGTCTCATAGAAAAAGGATCATATTATTATTAGTAGTATTATTATTATTAATAATAATAATTAATTAATTAACTATAATAGATAATTGCATTAATGAATATTAAAAAAACATATCAAATAGAATACTTCAGAATTTGAAGTGACATTAATTAGTTTAATTAATACTTTGCTCCCCAGATTTCTCAAAGGTTTAAGTTAATTATATATATATATATATATATATCACAACAAAGAATTAATGAAACATGTTAAAACATTTTAAGAGGAGTTAAGAGGATTAGGTCCTAGTGACATATGGCCGAGTGGTCCTAGAGGTTGTATCAAAGTTTACAGTTACCCAAAGGTGCTGAGTTCAATCCTGACGAAGGCAGTAAAAAGTAACATTCAAAACAGAGAATCAGCAACTATGTTCCAGAGCCTAGCTGAAGTCCGACCACGGTACCCCCGTAATAATAATAAAGGGTTGGGACCGAGCCTCCTAACAAACGGTTCCCCAGTTTGATACAAAACACCTGATGGAGGGCAAAACGGCCGAAACTTTATGACGATAACAACCAAGATGAGGAAGTCAGTCCGACAATCTCAGCTGTCTTGTAGTCTTATATATATTTTCATTTTCTTATTCTATAATTCTCTTTTAATATTAAAGCTTAACTTTTGCTATAACAATTATGTTTTTTAGCAGAATTATATAAGAAAATATCTGATTTCAATATAATTTGTTGTAAAGAATACAAATAGTCTGAATATATTATCAATTATCACCCTGCCCTTTTATATTGTTGAGCATTTCTCGGGTAATTTATTAATATATCTTGCGCGAATTTTTAATCGTAAGTGTTAGCATTTATATTTACATAAATTATACAGATTTCCTTTCCATTAAACTTGTATCTATTATTTTTTCTAATGATTTTTTTTTTTTTGCTTTTTCAGGTAAGAGCTCACTTTATTTTAATTGAAGACAGGTGAGTTACACGATGTTTCGTTATAAATCAACGTATTGAATAGAGATGGGTAAGTGAGAAAATGAATATCAGTAGGAGTCTTCTGGAAGCAATATTTGATTATGTGTGTTAAAATAATTTAGATATAAAATAATTTAGATATAAAATTTCAAACATTGAAGCTTGATTAAATATAAAGTAAGATTTTTCATTAAATGGCAAAGTTTAAAAACTAAGATTATGTGCCAGGAAATGACGTAATAGCAGGAAATCATCTTTACAAAGATTTACTATGATTTTCTTGGGTGTTATAAGATTTTTATATGTTTATATAAATGATATTTCAAACTTGACAAAGCATCAACATTTTGCGTCCTTCACTCGACCAAAATTCTGAAGTCCTTTATGTATGGTATGAAATAGAATTTGTTTATATATACATATTCATTAAATGCATTATTTTTAATTAACATTACATTAAAGTCTTGTGACAATCTTGTTTCCTTTGAGTTTCGCTTTTGTATTTCATTCTTATTTTCTTATTTAATGCAACTGATGTGCATCCTTTTCGCTTCCTTTTCTTGTATGCCATAGTTAATGATCTTTGTCTAGATACGCTTTGCTCGGGTGGGCTGGAACTAACATGAATAAGAAATTATTTCTGCTTTAAGCATCAGCGTGAATTTTCATCTTATAAAAACATTAACGTTTATAGAGGTTTTCAAGAAAGGTTTCTGAGAAAATAGTGGAGATTTTATAATTCACAAAAACGTGTGTTATTGAGAAAGGCAGAAACAATTGCATGCTAATAAAATGTTTCACTAGCAGGCTTCCGGGCGTTGCTCTGTCATAAAATACGCGTAAATATTATATTTTAATTCATACAGAATCGGAGAGATGTGCGTACGAGTATTGTCTACTTTTTAAACAGTTCATTTCTTGTAAGTAAGAAAACAATAATCGAACTTAGATCAAGATCAAAACATAAAATATTGAGTCGAGTACGATGAATAAAAGAAGTTATTTAATCTACGTGCACTGTAGTCTAGCTTCTACTGAAGTAGCCTTAAGAGGAAATTGAAAATAAAGAAATCTCATGAAATAATCCTAATGAAATTTAATACATAACTGAAATATTAGACTTACAACAATGGACATTGTGGTCAGTATTATTGCTTTTGAAAGCTGTATAAGTACTTCAAAGAAAGTGATAATTACGTAATATTTATTAACTAATGGATAATACCGCTTTTAAAGTTCATAAATTTCGGATATATTCGAACGATATTTTCCCGTTACGTAAAACAACATAAACTGGGGCTCAGAGTACGCCACTTAGGTCTAGTAGATAGGTAATTCATAATTATCAGTTAATTAGTTTAGAAGTGAACCCCACAAAGACACATATGTAAACATACCCATAAAATGACAGTTGATACTGGAACAGTAGCAAAAACTCGCAATATAGTGGGCGACTAACAGAAAATATTGTTGGACGGAAGAAAGAGCTTAATTTGGAAACGTGTATATAATCACGTTTATCGGCTGTTTTAACTTGTATGGTATTTTCTTCCTCCTCAAGATTATGGCAGGTCATCAAGAGAGAACGCGCAGTTTCGGGATCTACTTTACCCATTGTAGGCTTGTATATAATCAAGTTTATCGTTTGTTTTCATTTCACTTATGGTGCATTCCATTCCGGTCTCAAGATAATGTGGGTTCATCAGGAAAGCATACACACGATTTTAAAGCCAACCTCACGACGGCTTTTCACGCATTGGGCCCCTCCCTAATGTGAGGCTCTATTATCTTAATTGAATTTAAATCAAATGAACTATTCAATATTTTATAAATTGGACGTTAAATACACAAAACGTATACAACAATACATTAAAGCGTTGAATAAAATGTGAACTCTGGCGAAGAATGTTTTTGACGAAGAATCTATACTCATAACTGAATAAAAATTGCGATATAATTAAACTTCCATAAAATACATTTAAAGATTAATACAACCAGCATCGCGTGTGTGAGTTGACAGAGTTATAAGCTCATTAAGAAGCAATTATCTTTTCCATTAAATGCATTTTGAATAATACGTTATTACTGTGATGTCAAATCAGCGCCACTATTGCGTTAAAGTTTGAAAAATAATGCAATTGATTGAATACTTCTTATTTTTAGGTTTATTTCTATTTGTTTTTCATTTTCTTCTTTTTTTCTTTTTTCTTCAATTTTTACGTTTTTCTATAGATGCGTGCTTGTGTTTCTTGAGAATTCCGGTTAAAAATTCATTTTCATCGTAATCATTATCGGGCATGCTATCCTAGAGCTGTAAACAGATCTCCTAAAGATATTCCACGAATCGGTCAATCGATCCGTCACTTTGCAGTTTTAAATAGACTTTTATTATACACGCATCTTGAAGTTTGAACAAAGATTTATGACTCTCAACCTATACTCGTTAGAGAATAATGATCAAATCCTCGCGTTTAACATCATTTCTGGCAATTGCTTGATTTTTTAACAGGGAACAAAGTGTGAAATTACTTCTTAGACTTGTAGAACTCTATCCCTACGGACTATTTCCTATAGCCTTAGTTTTTGGAGACTAACGCTATTAGGCATCTTTGCAATTATCATTTTCATTCTTGTTAGCTCTTTATATCAAACGGTTTCACACCTTGTCTTGAGTGATTTCCATAAAAAATACTTCTAGAATGATGCATTTTATGTTTTTTTTTTGTTAACCTTCATACTATAACCCCCATTTTGGGGAGCTACATTTATTCTACATGTAAAACAGACTGTGTTTAACACTTTTCTCGTGAGTGAGTAATTAAGTATGGGCTAAAATGTATGTTATATCTGCTTTTCGTCGAAATGCTCCTATTCTGTTTCGGATCGCTGCGTTGTATGACATTCTGTTATAATTCATATTCATCCGGTAAACATGCAAACAGTTTAAGGTTGGGTTAGACGCATCATGGTCACTAATGATTGGCTGATTACTCACCTTTAAAAAATGTTAAGATATCTTATGTTTTTTCTTGTGAAATTACTTAAATTATATTTTTTTTATTATCTTCATATTTTATTCTAGCTGGGGATGGGGCATCTACCGGATGCCAGACATTCACCGGCTCTCTCATGTATTCTTATTAACAAATATTTTTTAGATTCTAAATGTCCTTTAAAATGCAATTTTTTATATCCCTCTTATACTTGGTTCACCAAGTAGTTTTTGAAATTGTTGTGGAGACGCCTACTAATTAACATAGGCGGGTGAGTGAGATATATAAAGGTATCAATCACCAATACCGGGGCAGTCCGGCAGCGACCGTCAAATAGGCAAGACGCTTATGCTGCTTCCAGTAAGACATGCAACACGCCACCTGCCGGAATATCTCCAACTGAAGTATATCTGAAGACATGAAAATATGTATATAACTTTTCTTCCTAATATATTATTGTATGCCTTTACTTTCGTGTTCTTGTTAATTATTTGTGCACACACAACAGAAATGTATTTTGTTGAGTCACTTAGCTCCTAAAATTACTTGAATGATGGAGATCTTAATTTTTTTTGTTTCTTTTCATGCTGGATATAAGATTCTGGCATTGTAGTTTCTCTCTATCGACTTTTAAATCTAATATTATTGGAAACACAACTTCTATTGATATCTACTTCTTACATTGTTCTAGTTATTGCACATGTGAAGGCAAATAAGAGAATACAAGTAGCGGAGCATGTGAAGAGATGGAACTGTGATGTGAAATTAAATCTACTTTTCTATAAGGTTTCTGTGGAGGTTTTGTAGTAAGAAAGTCAATATTATATGAAGTCTTGCAAACTTGTTATCCGCAACCTATTTTATTGTTGTTTCCCGCTTATCTTGTTTTCCAAACTTGTCAACTTCTAAACTCTTTACAAGGGTTTATGTATGGCATAAAAACTGCATTAAATGGTGATTTCTTAATTTGGAAGTTTTATAGGGTGGAATTTATCCTTACTTACTATTTGTCTAATGTTTAATCGAACCTGTAATGTTTATATCTGCCAGGGTGCACTATGTGGGCACAATACATGCGGCATTGCCACTTAGACACCATTATTCCATGTTAATTCCGTAGATTATTAGATGGATAAGCACATGATAACTCCAGGAACTATATGTGGAATATACAGCATGATAACGTTCATACAGCGGTTCACGAAGTTAAACAATGTTGAGCCTGGTCAGTACTAAATGAGAAATACCAGGTGCTGTATCTGTTCTCTGTTTTTTTTTTAACTATTTACAGTCTTCCTTGGCGCTTCTTTTCATACTGGAACCAAACGGTGCCTGTGCAGATGGCGTGTAATTTGGGATGTAATTGCACGTGCAACTATATATACAGATTCATCAGCTCTTGCAGCTGAACAGATGCCAAGATGTTAGATAACTTATTTTTTTAATTAATGACGTTATTGTTTTATCTGACCTAAGAATGCGAACGACTTTGGCGACTATTTAAAAATTCAATTTTACATAGAAACTTCTTTCTGAACGCATGTTTGGTCGAAGAAATAAAACTGATTTCACACGCATCATTAATAACATCATCACACAACATGTGTACAACAGATTTCATCACTTACTGACTATTTGTTTACAAATTTGTGCAAGCATTGTTCGAAAAAGCAAGCGTCTATAGCACATATGTACGGTTTTGGCATAAAGTAGCTCAACGTGTGCTTACACTACGTAAAAATCAATAACTAACCAATGAAATAAACACGTCTAAGATTAAAACCTTATTTTATTATGCCTGTTCTATGATTTTAAAGATAAAGGGTGAAGCCTGAGAAATTTAAGTTTGAAATTAAATTTTGTTTATTTATATTTTGGAAGATTTCATGTGATCATTTTTGTAATTTTTTAATAAAGAAATCTAATTAGAAAGATATCGAGGCAACGAGTTCCAAGAAAATGTATTAATGATGCTTAACAACAACAACAACAACAACACTAATATCCAAATCAGCCACACGCAATTCATAATGAAAATGTTTAATCGCATTTACTTTAGTATGCTTGATCTTGAAATTAATTTGTTCTTTGTTTGCGACACTTAAATTATAAATTGCAATTTCGTCTGTCACGTTTGCTTTTATTACATCATTTTTCTCACATATAATCCCATTTTCTTGTGTATGTTATGATATAAAATTTCCGTTCATCAGTTATTCATAAAAGGTTTAAATAGCATTTTCCTGGTCTGTCGTGTTAATTTTTAACAAAAGAATTTTTTTACGTATTATGAATGGCTTATGATCGTCTAGGTTGTATAAATGGACAATTATTTCGTTTTATAATGAATACGAGACACTTTTGTTTATAATGCAGATTCGATTTATTTACTGTTTATACTTCAAAATTAACGGCAGTGGAGTTTAGTGGAAGACTGTGGGTCGCAGAACTTTGTGTCAACCTGTATCTTCCTTTGTCTGTCCGAAGTCTAACTCATTTAATATCGGTTAGCTTCCCTGACCGATTGACATCATGGATATAGGTCGTTTTAAATCCCGGGATTTCCATTCCGTTCTTTTTTGTTTGACTTGATATAGCTTCGTAACACTATTATAGGTCACCTTTCCTGAGATTGACGTATTGAGAATAACTTTTGATCGCCCGAAACTCTCCTATGCGTCATGAGTTTAAAATATTATTCTCATCACTAAACGGGAATGTCGAAATGGCGGATTTGAGTATTCGTTTACGTTTTGTTTTGTTTTGTTTATATTTCATGTGAAAGCTTAAATTCTGACATTAACTTTTGCAATGATAATTTATTGTCAAAGGAAAAGGAAATCCAGGCGACTTTCAAAAATAAAGTCGTTTTCTGATTAACTATTAAATCGCAAATATAATTACACTGCGATTTTAAGAATAAAATAAAATTAATTCTTTTAAAGCACAACTTTTTCGTGTGTTACGCACATCGTTTTAAGCAGATACAGTTGTTGAGGAATAGCTATAAGCGGAGCATATAATGCGAATATACTTGTGTGTATACATTTGAAAATGCATTTGTGCGCATGTATATATGTGTGTATAAATTCCTATATAAAAAAAGCAATGCGTATTAATCAAGAAGTTACTATAATTGAGTTGTGTGATTTTGTGTCGACGTTGACATTAGTTTTCCCAATATAATAGATTCTCATGGGAGGGTCCACATAAATGTTGCCGGCAACCCTAATCAAAGTAAAACTATAGAAAGGGCGGGACGAAACATTAATAGCAAATGGGTAGTAGCTTTCTTAAGCAGCCTAAAACCTGGGTGTTCTAAATCCGAATAACTTCCATTCCACAGAAACACTTTCATTTGGATGTTGGCAACCTTCATGTGGATATTTTTGCGTTATTCTTCGATGTGTTTCTAAAAATAATTCTAATTAGAAAGATATCAAGGAAACGAATACCAAGAAAAATTATCTGGTCCATAGGAAAATGTATGAATAATGCTTAACAAAAAAAAACTAAATAACAACACTGACGCGCTAATACCCAATTCACCAGCACAAAATTTATGATGAAACTGAACAAAGTGGAATCTGTGAATTTCATTTACGAAAATATAATATTAAATTTAATCGAGAGATGCCAGCTAAAATACTATTTCACATTTAAACGTGAGAGACGGATCAAGATGCTAGTAAACATTTAAGTAGAACAGCACGGCAGACGTGTTATTGCTACATGAATATAATCATATACAATGTGACTATAATCACGGTCAATGTTTCAGGTTTAACAGGATGCATAGTTGCAATACATGCGAAATGCAAGCGTTAAATAAAAGAAATATTCAGCTAATGAAGGGAACAAACTAAGAATACTAAAAGGAATGATGGTAACATACACCATTTAAGTCTTGGAAAAATTAATCCACTTCCAGATACGAGACTACGTGGATAGGTCTTAAACTGTCATTTAAGCTTAGCCCCTGTCCCATCGACGAAATGTTGCATCCCTCTGCCTGCTCTAGAGAGCTTTCTTCCCCAGTACTTTCTTCTCCAGAACTGCTAGACTTTGGAATTCCCTTCTGGGTCCCTGCTTCCCCAAATGTACTGACACGCAGAAGTTCAAGTCTAACGTGAACTGACATTTTGCTGTCCCACTCCTTACACAGTACTCCTGTAGTTTAAGTCCTTGATAGTAACCCCCTACATCAAAGTGGCAATGTGCTTTGTTTGGGGTGAAAATGTAATTTTTAAAAAGTAAGTATTTTGTGTGTTTATATATAAGCAAATCGAAGATGTTTAAGAAGGTGACTGAGTGATGTAGCATACATGATACCAATATATATACATATATATAGAGAGAGAAAGAGATAGAGAGAAAGAGAGAGAAAAATATAGATAGATAGATAGATAGATAGATGTACTAGATGTTTTGTGAGAGTAAAAGTAATTGATTTAGATTTGATACTATTCTTAATTGATGGTTAATATTGTGAACACTGTACCTATTTATGCATTAAAATTTGAAGTTGATGTTTGTGTTTGGTTGAATTCTTGTTTAGATTCAATCGCACTCCACGTTCAATTTTCACATTTGTTGTTTGGTGGAGAAGTATTAGTGCAACTTCGAAAAATGAAATTTTTTTGGAGCGAGTATCTTTTTGTTACCACACCGACTAAAACCAGATGGTTGTTGATTTGACAGGTGTCGGAATTGGCTCTGTATCCTGAAAAAAAACACAAATTGTCAATCATGGCCGGTGCAATGAACGCACGCATACACATGTCCAAATTAAGCATGATACACCAAGCAAATATTAATTCAAATTTATCATGACAGGCTAAAGAAAACGAGACTCCAAACTTAATTGTGAAAGCCGGATGAGAATTCCTCTTCAAACCTGACAGGCATAACAGACTTAAGAAAATGTCATTTTAAATATAAACATGACAGTCTGACCGAAGCTTGGAAAAGCGACTTGCAAATTCGGTATCTTCATTCATTCTACTTGTAAACGATTAATAGAACACAAGTTCATATGTTTATAACTGAAGTAAATTTGTGGGGCATAGAATTCTGAATAAGATTAGTGTGTAAATGAACAAAGTAGATCGCGAGATTCAATGCGAATGAACACAAACTGTTTATAGCTTATAGTCGGTGCCTTTGTTCAGTCTGAAGAGATACTGGTCAACACTGTAAATGTAGCTGCGCATGTAATTGTGAGGCAAGGGTTGTGCAATCTCCATCGACACCTTTTCTGAATCGGCACTAATTGGATTTAGTGGCAAGGAGAGACCTAAACACTGACTGGAAACAATGCCGAGATTAAAGGAGAGTACACACGGTATCTGGAATTTCCAAATGGTCACCAATTTTAGTACTGACAAGGCTCAACGTCACTTAGCTTTGGTGATCTGACGAGAACCGTTGTGTCAAAGTAAGTATACCGTATATATAGCTTTATAAGGTACTCTCTTTCTTGCGCCGTAACTATATCTCAATCTTGTCTTTTTTCTCTCCATGAAATCTGGAAATTACTAATTCACATTTATATTCGAACTCAGCATTTTCGACAAAATCTTGATAAAGCAGACAAGTTAAACCAGTCCGATGGAGCCCAAAACAATACAGAGCGCGATACGACATAATGCTAACCCTCGACCTTGCCTTTCAAGATAAAGAGAAGGGGGGGAATAAATACTTAACTCATGCAAGTCGAAGAAAGTGTCAGCTGCATTCGCATCCAGAGAAACATATTTACACACTAGCAAATTGTAACAGAGCGCGTATGGTGGTTATATGCAAATATCGATCGTGTACGAAATGACGTCGCGGTAAGGAGAAATAATATACAAAGGAGAGAGAGCACGTTAGAGAGGACGATGACTTTGAGGATATGGCTGACTTCACAGCTGTAACGAGAAGTCATGTGTCACGAAATAATGAGAAATAAATTTCATTGTTTAAAAAACGAGTCGGGTTATTACTTGGCCTATGTTCCGTGCTATATACTCTGTTACATAGCGTTGGGGCTACGTGTTTAAACGTATCAAACGTTACAAAACGGCAACAAATTTGCAAACTTGCCATGGTTGTAAAAGGACGCCGCTTTCTGTATTTCGACACATACTCACATACCTACAAACGACACAACAGACACACATTAACAAAATAAAAATGAATAGTCACGCATTCATAAGAACACGTATATCCACACATATATAAAACAAAGGTAATAAAAACACACACAGTTGCATTGCCAATCATATAATTGTATATTCACATTGACAGAAAAGAAACATATAGACACACACACACTTCTAAAACATGTATCTTTCCACACTTTAACACTTCTAAAAGAATGTGGATTTTAACTTTTATGAACGAACAATTATTCTTTCAAAATGCTTTTGTAAATTTCTTTTGATATATCTGCTGTTCGTAGTTATTTTCGCTCTTTTATTCACCACACATGATTGCTGAATGCATAACTTATTAAATATTGACCGTTTTGTTCTTATTCGTTTACTATATAAATTTTATTCATAATTCTCCCATTCGCAACTTTATAACTTTAATTGTCGGCATAGGTCTTGATGCCTTTACAATTACGCGCTCGTTACCCATACCTTATTCAAACTATCTATGCCGTATAAACATTACAGACCTTAAGCATCCATTCCAAATTCTCTTACGCACTCGAGTTCTAAACAAAAATAAGTTCGTTATACTACAATAAAAGTAATATTGTATCATCAGTGTAAATATCGTATTTCATAACAATTATTTCTAGATTTATTATATAGAAGTATATTTTAGATGCACCTGGCGTTGTTTGCGAAACTTGCATTAGTTTACCAAACTTTAGTTTAAAATAGAAATGTCATGTGGCCAAGTTGAATATTTAAATAGAGATGTTGTTGGTCTGTTGTGTGCTCCTATTGAATTGCCTCCCCATGACGTCACTGTTAGGCACAAAGTCTGTTTTAATATAGGGAAATCCAACAGATGGAATTCTGAATTTGGACAAGATTAAAGTTGTTTCAGACTAAAATGGTTGTTTGTCTTCTACTGAGCGAGAACAGAGAAGATTAAGTGTATGATCAAGACAGATTTTACGCATTGATCCTTGCTATAAATCCAACCCCTTAAGTTTCAAATAGAAATGTCGCCGGCCTGTCAAATTTAAGTTACAAATACCAAGTTTATTGGTCTCTCAAGCTCACGTTTCAAATAGAAATTAAATTGTGTTCGTCAAGCTTAGGTTTTAAATAAATATTTTATTGGTCGACTAAGCTCAAGTTACAAGTAGAAATTTAAGTTGTCACTTAAACTTTAGTTTTACATAAAAGTTTCATTGGTATGTCAAGTTTAAGTTTGGAAAAGAAATTCCATTTTTCCCTGAAGCTTGAGTTTGAAATAGAAATTTAATTTGTCTGACACACTGAAGTTACCAATAGAAAATTAATTAGTCTCTCAAGTTAAGTTTCACATACAAAGCTAATTAGTTTCTTAAGGTAAAGTTTCAAACATAAATTCCTTTAGTTTGCAAAGCTTAAATTTCATTTTTTTTTTACTCATGTCCACCCCTTACAAAGCATATCGCCACTATGACGTAAGGGGCTACTACTTGGGGCCATGTTTAGGGAACATTAACAAGATATTTGTTTATATTACATTTAAATTTCTGCATATTAGTACAGCAAGGTGAGCAGGCAGCATAGGGGGCAATTCCAAACTCTAGCTATTTGCGGGAAGAAACTGTTAGAATAGAAAGCTTTCTAGAATTTAGGGGCAACAACAATGAAGGGGTAAGATTTTATTGCTAAGCCGGTTTGTCGGTGATATGTATGTCGACGGGGTACAAGTGAAACGAGTTCATCAGAACACATTCCATTAAAATACTTGTAAAACAGGCAGACCGATACAACATTGCGGTGAATACTCTAAAAACTTCAATCAGAACTAGCACCCATACTTACAAAACTGTTTAAACGTTGTCTTAAGGAGAATCGCTTCCAATCACCCTGGAAAATCTCATCAGTATGCCCTGTATTTAAGAATTCAGGTGATCGTTCATCCCCCTCTCAGTACAGGCCAATAAGTCTCCTGTGTGTCATGAGTAAGTTGCTGGAATCTGTGTTACATAGTGAAGTAATCAACTATCTCAGCAAAAATAACCTTCTTAGTGACACACAATATGGTTTCCGTTCTGCTAGATCTACAGCAGATGTGCTTACAGTTATATCTCATAGGATTAGCGAATCTCTCGACAGAGGCAACCTTTCTAGGGCAATTGCTCTTGACATATCAAAGGCCTTTGATTGGGTGTGGCATAAAGGGTTACTCCACAAGATCTCCAGCTATCGTATACCTGGAAATGTCTGCTCAATTATTAAATCATTTCTCTCTGAAAGGTTCATAAGAGTAGTAGTTGATGGGCAAAAATCAGAAGCTCACAGTATAAATGCTGGAGTCCCTCAGGAGTCCATCCTGGGCACAACACTTTTCCTGATCTACATTAATGATCTTCCAAATCACATCCTTACATCATTCGTAGACATTTTTTCTGACGACACTACCATCTATGGTAGAACATCTAAGACAGTAAACGACCAAGTTCTCTCCGATTCTCTCTCCTCTGATGTTGATCACGTTGTACAATGGGGAAAGGAGTGGCTGGTTACTTTTAATGTATCTAAAACCAAACTTCTATCTTTACATCATCAACGTTCTGATCCCCATCTGGCATCAATTAAAATGAATGGCTCTCGTCTTAGGGAGGCCTCAAGTTTTGACAGGCTTCTGGGCTTGACCTTTACTCCTGATCTTAAATGGAATACGTACATCAAATCTGTTGCCAAGACCGCTGGAAAAATGGTCGGATCCTTCTATCGATCCAGTAGATATCTCACTGCTGATGCAATTCTCTATCTATATAAGAGCCAGATACGTCCAAGGATGGAATACTGTTGCCACATATGGGCAGGAGCTGCTAGAAAAGACTTGTCCTGCCTTGATAGGGTTGAAAATAGACTTTGTGGTCTGGTGGGAGATGTCCTTTTCTCTTCGCTGCAACCTCTATCTCACAGAAGAGATGTTGCGAGTTTGTCTCTGCTTTATCGTTATTTTCATGGAAAGTGTTCGACTGAGCTTCAATCTATGGTTGCCCCTCGCCAAACTTTCACAAGAAACACTAGACTAGCTGAAAACATTATCAATAATTTTCCCCACTCTTTATCTGTGCCTAAACCTAAACATAGATTCCATGATCAAAGCTTCTTCCTTAGAACTGCACGCCTGTGGAATTGTTTTCCGTTTTCCTGCTTTCCAGCTTTCTATAATATGGTTGTCTTCAAGTCCAACGTGAACAAGTTTCTGATGAGCCGTTCCACTTAAGTTAACAAATTTACCGAACTTCCATTATTATCGATTACTATATTGTCCTTTTGACTACTCTACACTCTTTAACCCTTATCCTTGAGTGGCCTATCGGCCTTGATAAGTGGTGACGCCTATGTAAAAAAAAGGGAACAGGACCTGGAGCTTAGTTGAAGAAACACGTTAGTTTTCTAGTTGTGCCTTAGTTCTACAAAGGATTTTTGTTGATAAACGCGAATACTAAATAATTGTGTATAAAAGATAGTTTTGATATTTTGTAATTTAATTTTTTTTTTGTGTGCTCATATTATTTTCCTTTGTGAATAGTTCCTTGCAGATTGGAAACTCAAGGTTAACGAACTTTGAAACGGGAAGAAATCTGAATGCCTCTAATTAGGGTTTGATTTTAATGAACAACATTTTAAATATTCACGGAATAGACAATAGAGAAAGAGTAATAACAAAAGTCCGCTGCACTCGTTTCGTTATTTGACGAGATGTTTTCTTTATTTATTCTATTTGAATATATATTTGTTTTGTTTTTTAATATTTTTGCTTTTGTAAATAATCACATAAATAAAAAAAAAACAGTCACAATCTGCTATTTAGATTATTTAAACTGCTGCTCTAATTTTAGGTTTAAATTCTAACAATATTTCAGCCGATGCATCCTTTAACCATCCTCAAGTGCGTATCATCGAAATAGGGGATCTTCATGCAGAACTCTGGAATCTGTACGTCATTCTGAAAATAACTCTTTGTTCAATCTTTAAGGTGGGGTAACTTGATCTCGTTCTATTAGCCAAGACCGGGTACAAATCTTACATAATTCGTAATTATATTTTTATTATTATCTATATTGATACTTAAATAATCTAAGTAATAAAAATTCTAAGTGGCAGTCTTTTAGAAGTTGAAGGTTCAATCCTCAGTATGGACGATACGTAGAATACTCGTATGAATTACTCCAGTTTTGTACTAATGCGACAAATCGTGTATACAAATGCGAACGAAATGACGTCATCAGTAAAAAATGATAAGACTATAAAAAAAAGGAAAGAACACGTTGGAGACAACATAACGTTAGAGACCTGGATGACGTTCGAGATAAGGTTAGAAAGTAGGTGATGGTCATAACCGTAACACGAAGTCACGCGTGGCAAGAGAATAAGGAAATAATTGTCGTTATTAGAACGAGAAAAGTTATTTTCATATTCTTTGTCCACTTTGCGGCTGAGGCAACAATCTGTTGAGCAACGTTACACTAATAATGCTGATGGAACGAGACCACGCTACCCTGTAGAATTTTATTCAAAAGTTCGTACATATTTCCGAATCGAACATGAAGAAGATCGAAGGTTATATCGGCCGAAGTGTTGCGAAAATATTTATCAAATTCAGAACACTAGTCCGAAAAATACAGATAATATAAATAATCAATCCTCATCTGAGAAACTCCGAAGCATCACTAATCATAATTCGTACGTCATCTTGGTTTATCAAATAATAAGAACGGTTTTAAACCTTCAAATTTCTGGATAAAAATAATAACATTGATCGACGTAAGAATAGAAAAACTGTGTTGTTTCTATGAAAGTTCAGCTTTTCATATGCGACGATGAAGCTGTATTTGGAAGGAAATTACAACTAAAACATGTATGCATACAAGTAAACATACAGTCATAATATGAATAAAAATGGCTGCCAACACAAACACACGATGTTGAGGCTTCTATGAACATTTGGTTCTTGCAGCATTATATCGGCATGCATTTTTTTTTATCCAAGCAATGAATTACTAATTTTTTCTGAAGTGTGTATACATGAAAAGAGACGTTATTATCATAATAGCCATTCGTTACTGCACAACGAAATTGATCTGTAAAAATGTACCGAGTTTTTAATGTTTAAAGAGCTGTTTTGCATCAAAAATGAATATTTGAATATTGGGTCCTTTTATATATATATATATATATATATATATATATATATATATATATATATTGGCCTTGAAAGGGTCACTAATGAAAAACACTGACATGGCGATGAGTTAGAATAGGTGAAAACAATAAACAGTATATACAATGAGCAACCGTCTTAGTAAGTATTGCCAAGATGGCGGACTACGAAAGTACACTGACTATATCCTGAGAGACATAAATATCAGTTAATTTCGATAGTTCGGAAGAGTTTATTTTCAGTGTCTTGGCGAGTTCCCACAACAATATGTATGCAAGCAAAACCAGTACAAGAGGAATATATAAAAACAACTAGCCAACCCAGTATATATATATATATATATATATATATATATATATATATATATATATATATAATGTAAACAAGCTGTCCTACACTTTAAATCAATCTAAAATTTATTACATCGCAGTAGTAAAATACCAAATGTATGTATCCCCAAAATATACTTTCACTTAGAAGAAATAGTGAAATAATAATGAACTACCACTGCTACTAATAACAAAATCAACAACAATAACAAAAATAGTAATCATAATTATAATAATAATAAATAAACAAAATACATCAAAACTCGCTAGCCCAACATAAAATGCAAATAAACATTCAAATTAAAACTAGATCATCTCCGATCATAAAGAAAGGAAAAAAATCCTTGCTAAAACAATAAAGAAACAGGTGCACGAATGCTCATTGGTTACAATAAATAGGCGTGTAATAACTAAAAATCTGACTGGCGGACTAACATACAATATCCTGACGAATCTTCACGAGGACCAAATGCGAAAAATTCTGTGTTGCTTAATAGCAATATATATTTTCAAAACTTACTCACTATCTCTCTCTATCCTTCTCTCTCTCGCTCTCTCTTTCTCTCGTTCTCGCTCTCTTTCTCTCTCTCGCGCTTTCTCTCTCTATATATATATATGTGTGTGTATGTGTGTGACTAATCTATATAATTATAAAACTCAAATAGCCTTGTAACGAGAGATGTAACCCACTTTCCAGTTTACGACATCCGGTTGCGAATGCGCGCATAAACATTAACCCATAACAACGTAAACAAACACAACTCGCTTCTTTTGCAGATTTTGACCTGCGCACTGAAATATTAACGTTATTATTTCGAAATTATTATTTAACATGGGAAGAGTGTGGGTGATTTGCAACTATTCTTTATTACAACTATACTGTCGCTATTTTCTTACAACTAAACAACTTTATTTATGTTAAGAGTGTAGATAAAAAAAGGTTCTAAGTTTATCAAAAAAAAAATGGAGAATAAAAATAATTGCGTTAAAATAACTTAAACGTAATACAGAAATGAACGATGTAAAAAAAGAAGCAGATAGTATTAACAATTGTTTATTTGGATAATTTAAACGCGAAAAAAAGAACAATTGAGACGCTGAAAACGTATAAGTATGGCCAACCACTTATAATTCAGTAACTGCAACTATTTTTCAAAAATAATCAATTATAATTAACAGAACGACCCATAGAAATATATCTATATTCTTTTTTTTATTTTAATATATTTTCATAGAAATGTTTCTGTTATGTCAAAAAAGGCTATTTTCTTTACGTCACAAGTGTCACGCTCATACATGAATTCCATAGCTAATATAACATACTGACCCAACGGGTCACGGGTAGTCTAGTCATATATAAATTTTTGTGACTGTTCGCCTCTACATTTTTATCAAAACTGTTTAATTCCGCGATTTCTGATTCCTGAGTGTTTATGTCTGTGTGCGTTAATGTCTGCTTGTATATTTTCGTGCATATGATCACATCTGTGTTGCGGTAATATGTGAATGTTCGTGTCTTCGTCTTTCGCTCTGTTTATCTTTCAATCAAAAAATCGATGTTTTCATGTTCCACATTCGTATGTCTTCACTTTTTAAAAGGCCATTATCGTTGTATAACCGTGCAATTTTTTTTAATTAAAAACAAAACGCTTGACATCTTAATTTAAAATTGATCACGTGCTGTTTAGATCGTTTGCAGCAAATCTAATCCATTCCTTAAAGTGAGCATCTGGTTTGACCTCGGCTCACGTGCTTTAACCTATGATTACCTCAAACATTGCATGTTTTTACAACAATTTCAAATTGCACACACTAATTTAAATGAAATCAATACTGGAACTACAAAACAAAATGGCTTTTTATTAAAAAAATAAAAATAAACAAGAGGCTATGTTGTTATGAAAGTTATAGCATGAATAAGAATTTTCATTACATGAAGGATAAATAAACTGAGAACACTAAATCAAGGGAAAAGATGGACATTTTATAACTTAGGGTTTTCTTTATCTAAGAAAGAATGTGCATTCACAAAAACGTTTATTCAAGCAAAACAATAGTATATTTCTTTATTTATATGCGGATTGATATCTGCACTTTTATAGTTGTTGTTGTTGTTTTCACATGAGGTGGCGGAAATGAGACGAAACAACAGCTATGAAGATGAGGATAACAATATGCAAATAAATAAATACCCAAAGTATGCATCTCAAAGGATTCTAATATTTTTTTTAATAATATGAAAAAAAAAACAATAATCAGGAGTATATGGGAACCTCTAATTATAAAGAAAAAAATTGCACAACCCCTCTTTAAATGTTCTACTGTAAAATCGAGATAATCCTGTCAAACTTTATTAAAGTCACCTCCCCTTGTCAACCAATTTTTTTTCACTCATACGAAATCACAAGAATAAAACAACTCCAGGAATACAAAACCATCTATGAAGCAATCAACTTTTCTCTTTTCTTTTCTAAGATAGCGACCGGCATACCTGACGAAGATCGCAGGCCACACCGACCGAAATGTAGCGCGAATAGCACTTAAGATAAAAACAATTGCCCGAACAAAACAAGTAATACAGAAAATAGGTCCCCATCTAAAAAATTCAACACTATAATAATAATAATAATAATAATAATAATAATAATAATAATAATAATAATAATCATTAAGTTTTTCATTTTCTTTATCTGTGAAACACGAGTCATTATTAGGGGAAGGAGAATCAATGGTCATCTAATTTTAGCAAGAGTTGCCAAATTACCACATTCACTCTGTCACTGGATCTTCCTTAGATGAGCCTCAATTTATTTTTAAAGTACTTATTTACCACCGAATTTATTGTCGTTAATAAAACAACATTTACAAGTATAGGATTTTCTCAAACCCCTGCTAACTGTTAGGCCAGCAACTGTTTTTCAACTTGTTACTTTATTTATTTGCGCTTCATATATATATATATATATATATATATATATATATATATATATATATATATATATATATATATATATTTGCTTTACATGGAGGTCACTCGAGGATAAGGGTTAAAGAGTGTACAGTAGAAATTGGACAATATCGTAACCGTTGCGTTGAGAACATTACCAACATGACCTCTAACAATACCGAAGCCAGGCTAATCGCTGCCATTCACCGAGTATTCGCGTGGCTCCCGCCAGCTGCTGTGGAAAAGGCATGCTCCCAGTTACTGTCACTCGTCTACCACATAAAATATTTATTTAATACTGGCATAGTTCAACCTCGTTTAAATCAGGTGATCTTAAAATAAGCGGTCTGAAACAGACTTTTTCTGTAATACACAACTTTTTTTTCAAATTGATTTGAATTAGACAGATTATTTTATTCACGGGACTTTGTTTTCACACACTCACCATTTGGCACTGGTGATTTTGTACTGACATATTTTTTACACATGCCTCGCCACTTTTCAAGGCCCAGTATCCACTCGAGGGTTAGGGTTAGGGTTAGGGTTTCTGTGGGTGCAATAGTCAGCGGGGCAATAACATTGTATTCATTAGTAGAAATATTGTAATCCTAGGGGAAATTTGGTATAGTTTTACTGTTTAAGCGGATGGTTAAACAAGTACTTATTTACGTTGAAGACGACACTATTATAGTCAGTTTGAAAGCAGACCAACGTAAAAGAGTTCCACGGGGAGGCAGCTTTAGAAAAGAAGCTTTGTTCATGGAATCCACTTTTAGGTCTGGGCAGCGATAGAGAGTGAGAGAAATTATTGATAATGGTTTTAGCTAACCGGGTGTTCTCTGTGAAAGTTTAAATTGAAGCTGAAACTGGCACCTGCCATAAAAATAACGATAGAGCATAAATAGGCCCGTAACATCTGTTATGTGGGAAAGCATAGAGTTATGACGTAGATATAAATATTCCCGATGTAGAAAATATCTCTATGAATATAATTGGAGGTTATATCGGCGGAAACGTTCCGAAAATAACAAACAAGATTGGAATGATGATTCGAATGACTCCAATCTGAAAAGATTTCTTCGTGTTTTACTAAAAGTAGAAGGGAAACTCATCTACCTTTTTTTTTTATTTTGAATCACAAGAGATTTTGTTCATTACGTATATAATCTGCAGATGTAATGTTTCATTTTACTCTAACGTCATTTACATAATGAGATTTCTTTTGCCATCTGAATTCAATTTACGGCAGAAGAGAACAGCTCCCATTAGTACATATACAGCAGGAAGAGAGACAAGAGAGCAGGAATATAACGGAACACCGCATAGGCAAGCCAGCGTTAATGCAATCCAGATGAAAATGCCAGCGTGTAGTATCAATAAAAGATCGTGAAGATGAAGGAATACACACTGTGCGTAAAAACAATGATTCTAATCAGCTAAGAAAACACATTATATCAGTCTTGAGACAATCATTTTTTTACACTGTGGTCTGCAATTAATGCACGCGAACCTTTTGATAACTGAGCCCTGTCGAGTCTGCGTCTGTTGCTTTGTCCGTTTTTCTTCCAATAAAAATATCGATGTTATTTGTTTTACATTCGTGTATTTTCACTTTTTACAAGTCCATTATCATTGTATGACGGTGCGTTTTTTTTTTCAAATAAAAGAACACTTTTTTTATTTTTATTTAAAGAAAATTATCATGTGTTTTGCGCACGGGATGTTGCCATGTGATTACTTAAATCATCGCATGTGCTAACCATAATTTCAACTTATAGACAATCATTTAAATGAAATCAATACCGGAACTACTAAACAAAACGTTTTTTTAATATGAGACTATGTTTCTAAAATAATGTATACCGTGAATAAGAATTTTGTAACATAAATATATTTCTAAAAATAATGTATACCCTGAATAAGAATTTTGTAACATAATTTTTTCTAAAAATAATGTATACTCGAATAAGAATTTTGTAACATATTTTTTTCTAAAAATAATGTATACCGTGAATAAGAATTTTGTAACATAATTTTTTTCTAAAAATGATGTATACCCTGATTAAGAATTTTGTAACATAATTTTTTTCTTAAAATAATGTATACCCTGAATAAGAATTTTGTAACATAATTTTTTTCTAAAAATAATGTATACCCTGAATAAGAATTTTGTAGCATAATTTTTTCTAAAAATAATGTATACCCTGAATAAGAATTTTGTAACATAATTTTTTTCTAAAAATAATGTATACCGTGAATAAGAATTTTGTAACATATTTTTCTAAAAATAATGTATACTGTGAATAAGAATTTTGTAACATATTTTTTTTCTAAAAATAATGTATACCGTGAATAAGAATTTTGTAAAAAAATATTAAATAAACTAAGAATACCAGAGCAAAGGAAGACATTGGAAATTTTTATAACATTTAAATTTAAACTTTTTAGTGTAAGAAAGAAAAGTGCATTCACAACAAGTTTTATTCAAACAAACACAATAATCATAAAGGCCATCGTTTTCCTTAGATATAAGACACGGGTTATTTTTTATCTATTTTTTTCGGGGGAAGAGAATCCAAAGTCATCCAATTTTGACAAGAATCCTTGGGCGTAGACCCTCTCACCAAAGTTCCACATTCACTCTGTGGCTGATCCTCCTTTGATGGGCCCCAATTTATTTTTTTAAATATATTCGCAATCAAATTCGTCGTAGAGAGTGATACAGTATTTACAGAAATCTGGATCTTCCAATCCGCAACCAATTCTGCTTTCTAACTATTTCTTTCTTTATTTGAAAAGTTGGTTTCTCGGACAATATTACGTTGATTGAATATTTTGTTTTTAAGAATCTGAACATGTTTAGAGATAATAAGTTTGGTTGTACAAGTGTTAAAATTAACAATCCATAAATTTTCATCATGACACAATATGTTCCGGATAAGAATAAAGATAACATGCAAAATATTGGTAAGAAATGTTCGAAGTTCTGTCGTCTACATATAGTGTAAACAAGCAGACAGATTGTGCTCTCTCAAAAAAGTAAAAACCGCTGAAATTGTTTCTGCATCAAATTGTTTACATTATTTTATGGAAAATTTCTGATATTTAATATATTGTTTGGCGCCGAATAAAAACCTTACATGATTTCCATGATAGGATGTTTTATGTCCGACATATAGAAATATCAACATTATAGTATATTTTATAAAAGTATGAAACATAACTATGGGCGTAAATATTTTTGTTAACCCAATTACCATTAAATTTTATACTTTATAACATAACTAATTCGAAACAGATTCTACAAAGTAAACTTCGGAATAGATTTATAAAGCTCATCAATAAAATCTTCCCTAAAATCTTCTTAAATAGCTCCTTATATATAAATAAAAGTCGTTTCAAAATAACGCCTCCTATTCTTTAACTAAAACAAAAATGTTGAGGAGCAATGAAAACGGAAGGAGTACTATTAAAACAGCCGAACGTTTGAGCTTCAGAACTTATTTTCCCACGTACACACTATAATTTTCAATGTAATTTTGACAGCCTCTTTTAATGCCTCGATCGCGAAAGTCCGGAGAGCACTTTATCTCTAATATCTCTGTCGCCACTCTGAAATCGGTGAATATATCTCATAACTGTACTGACGACCATGATTCCTGAACTAATTAATTGAATAGAACTAATTTATTAATTGTTTGCAATAGATCCGATGAAACGTTTACCATATGCAAAAGACATCTATAGATAAACCCTCAAGAGACGCCGGTAATTTGTTCCTCAGCAAAAACTTTTTTTGCATAAGTAAGTCAATGCACAACGTTACAAGGGTTGCTTTCTAAGAGTCTCAGGATGTCAATATCTGCAACGTAATAAGCCAACATTAATATTATGAATGCATAAGTTTCAGCATCATTACAATACTATATTTGTAAAGCGTTTAGATCCATTAGGACAAAATAAAAGTTAGAGGCATTATATTTGGATCCTCGCCATATATATATATATATATATATATATATAGAGAGAGAGAGAGAGAGAGAGAGAGAAAATAAATAAATATATATATATATATATATATATATATACGTATAAGTGATGGGACGATTCCAATATTTTCCCGATTCCGATACAATTACCGATTCCGTAGTAAATTCTCGATTCCGATACAATTACCGATACCGATTCTTTTAATATCTCTAAATATTTAACTATTTAAGTGTTATTTCGTCCTGATTGGATATCTTAAATGTGCCTATATTTTCTCAAACGTAAAAACACATTTGTGAGGGGGTGATCTAGAGATTTAAGTCTTATTGGTAAGGTTAAATTAGTAAATCCTTAATATTTTATTATTTTATTATTCCCACAAACAGTCGGATATGTTTCTTAAACCAAAATCAAATAAGATAATTTAAGAAATCGGTTTTGGCATCGGAAAATATGCTCAATTTTTGCCGATTCCAATACCGATTCGGATACCCCAATAAGCTCTGATTTTTCCGATCCCCGATTCCGATTCTTACAAAGAATTCTTGGTAAACTTATTTATGACAAGAAATAGAAGAGCATAACAAAATTAAACTACCTTAATATAAGTGTGACACACAAAAGGACACATACGCTATCGTATTAATATATAGATAACGCAGCTATTCTTATTCAACGGGGTATAACTTTAGCCCGTTAAAAACGGGCAAAATGTCTAGTTCTTCAGCTTCACCTATCGTGAATGTTCTGAATATACGTTCAAAATTAGTAACACAGCAAATGAGAAACCATGTAACTGTGTGTTATGTGTGTGTGTGTGTGAGTGTGTGTGTGTATTTGTGTGTGAGTGTGTGTGTGTGAGTGTGTGTGAGTGTGTGTGTGTGTGTGTGCGTGTGTGTGTGTGTGTGTGTGTGTGTGTGTGTGTGTGTGTGTGTGTGAAGTGAATTGTATCGAAAACGAATTGAATTTTCTTAGGTTGCTTAATGCTGTCGTGTCAGTCACGAACTCTGCTATTTTTTTTTTTTCTACTTTTACTTGTATCGCTACAATTGAACGGCTGGAGTCTGGATCTTATTGTGAAGTGATGCGAAATGACGCACATTCAGCATCCTTTTCAACGACTCTGGGTGTGAGGGGGTTGCACTTTTTTTTATTATTTTTGTCTCTCTAATTTATTAACTTTTTTCCATATCAAGGTAAATGTTAACTTTTGATAACATTTAAAGAATAAAACATTTTTTAATTACATATATTTAGTTATCAATATATATATATATATATATATATATATATATATTCTCTCTCTCTTTCTCTCTCTCTCTCTCTCTCTCTATATATATATATATATATATATATATATATATATATAGTAGTTAGTAATTTATAAAATATATATGGCGATTAAGCTACACTGAATATTCGGCGTTTCATCCACTCTAGGATTCCTCAGGCTTATGCGCGAATTCTGTGGTTGTTTATCGTTTTTATATGGTCCTCTTCTATTGAGGATTTAGTTAGCTGTTTTAGTTAGCTGTTTAGAAAGCTTAGAAAGCTGATTGGCTAACTAAATCCTCAATAGAAGAGGAGATTATAAAAACGATAAACAACCACAGAATTCGCGCATAAGCCTGAGGAATCCTAGAGTGGATGAAACGCCGAATATTCAGTGTAGCTTTATCGCCATATATATTTTATAAATTACTAACTAGCTCTACCTACGTATTGAGCACTTTTGAAGTAAATACTTAAAGTTTACGCATAAATCTATACTTTCGTATATTAATTTTATGTGAGTAAATGAAATAGTTAGAGAGAGAGAGAGAGAGAGAGAGAGGGTATACCCGTGCCTTTCTATCGTGTGATTATATAGTCTCAAAGGTGGCTTCCATAGTACCTATATACTTTTTTACCTAGTTTTCGGCAATGATTGATGAACAGTTTCCACGGATGTAATTATTTGCATATAGAAAAATAAGCTTTAGCGTTCTAGTTGAGCTTTTTTTAATTTAAAGTTGACTATCTTTTATTCAAAATCGGCGTTTATGTTCGAAGTTAATTTTTTAAATAAACGTGGATCTTTTTTAATTCGAGCTTATGCTTTGCTAATTTGAAATAAAGGTTTTTAATTGTAAGTTCACCGTTTGTTGAAGACCGGGATCAGCCCAGTATATTCATCAAAATATGTTTTTACTTATTCTTTCCTTAAAAAAATGAAAATAGCAAATATTTATTTCAATAAATTTGCTATCACATTTTCTAACACTAGACATGTCAAGATAACCTGGGCTTGAATGTCCTGTGTGAATAATCTCACCTAACTTACGCATCCAATTCCCTAGCTCATAGTTTGCGTAAACATCTTATTATCCCCTTATATAGATTTACAATTATACGGCATCACATTGTCATACCGGTTATCGTCATATCAACGACGTTCAGCAAAGTTGAGCTTGGTCAATACTAAAATTGGTTATCATTTGGGATTTCCAGGTGTTGTATATGCTCTTCGTTTATATTGCCATTGTTTCTAGTTACCCTGGAATGTGTCTTGCCACTGGACCCAAGTAGCGCCGATTCCGGAGAGGTGCGGTTGAGGATTGCACAACCCTTGCTTTACAATTACATGCGCAGCCACCCTTACAGGGTGTCCATTGTTATACTAGATTAAACGGAGGCATCGTAGTAACAGGTGAGATTTGAAGTAAAAAGACAGTACAGTAGAACCCCGGGATACGGTGGCCCTTGGATATGCCTTTTTCAGGTTAGATATGGAATACAGTGTTTTTCTGAACTCTGGTTACTGTATTTGCCCCGCCTCACGATGTTATTTATAATATATTATTTGATTATATATATATGTGTGTATTATACACTGTCCTGTATTTTGTCACTAATTTTTAATGCTGTATCCCGGAGTTCTACAGTATTATCATTATAAATTGGTTAATTAACCATGGTATTGATAATTAAGTTTTATATGCACATTACTAAGTAGTCCTTTTTTCCTCTTTAAAGTAATAAGAACGACATAAACCTCATATGGAGATTGCATACATACGGTTATCTACTCTTCTGTTTATTTTTTATTAGCAACTTCTTTTCGTTACATTTCACTCATCTATAACTGGTTGACTTGGCTCAATCCTGTCGGCTCTATTGCGTAATCGAGGATGGTGTGTATTAGATTATTCGTGTCCTAAAATGAAAAAAAAAACAACCTTTTCTTATAGAGCTCGTATATAACCATAAAAACAGGTTACTGATGTTTAGATAAAAAGTACAACATAATATATTAAAATCCTCTATATATAGTAAAGACAACTATTTGAATGCTTTGTTTGTATAACTGTTTTTAAACAGACAGTAATAAAATAATGTTTGTTATATTTATTTATAATTTTATTGTTCTACAGGGTGATTGGACAGTAACTCTCTGTATTTTTTATTTATTATGGAAATATAATTTCTACAAGAAATCAATGGAGGAGAAAGTTATGAGGCTACACCTTTATTTTTACCGCTTCTCCTCACATTTCCTGGGCGATATATTTGTGGATAGAAAATGCTGTTTTCTTGATAACTTGCAGTTTTAAGCTGGTGATGTGTAGATTTTAAACTCTCTCGTAGTAATTATTATTTATTACCATTCGTCTGACAATCACTCAACCCTATTATTAAATTAGATTATTAATCTTAAAAGGTGTTAGTTAATTTGTTAAAAATCAGAAGTTTCTTGTGAAATCATGTGATGCAGTTGCCAAGCATCTTGAAAATTTAGTTTTGAATGCATGCAATAATATTCGAATTCTGAAGAAAACCTCGTACGATGCAATTTCTTATGTTTATTTCCTGTAACAATTCTATATCACTGATAATAATAATAATAATAATAATAATAATAATAATAATAATAATAATAATAAACGAGAAAAGAGAAATGGGAAGAGAAACTACTCCACGGAAGATTCATAAGAATGACAAAAGATGAGAATAACGAAAACACCTGGACATGGATGCGAAAAGGACATGTAAACCGTGAAACTGAATCTCTAATAACTGCAGCACAAGATAACTCGATAAGAACCAACCATATTAAAGCAAGAATCGATACAACACAAGAAAACAGCAAATGCAGACTATGTGGACAGAGAGACGAAACGATAAACCATATAGTAAGTGAATGCAGCAAACTGGCCCTAAAGGAATACAAACACAGGAATGACCAAGTGGAGAGGGTGGTGCACTGGGAATTATGCAAACGACTGCATTTTGAGCGTACTAACAAATGGCACAAGCATAAACCCGCAACAGCACTCGAAAACGAGAACCACAAAATCCTATGGAACATAGACACACAGACGGACAACCCCATCCAGGCAAAAAGACCAGATGTCGTAATAATTAACAAGAAAGAAAAATCCTGTCAAATCGTAGACTTTGCTGTCCTAGGTGACCACAGGGTGAGTATGAAAGAAAAGGAGAAACGAAGCAAATACACAGAGCTAGCCAGAGAGTTAAAACGGGTTTGGATGATGAAGAAAATCAAAATAGTACCGGTAATAGTAGGAGCACAAGGAACAATTCCTAAAAACTTCGAAAAAAGAATGTCAGAAATTGGAATCAAAGGAATAACTGCAAAAATACAACGCCTAACGATAAAGAAAACACCTGAAATATTAAGGAAAACCCTAGAGTGTGGGGAATAACACAAGACAATATAACAAAGAAGCGTTACAGGGATTTATCTGCAAAGGAGGTGGAGAGAGCTGGGCGTCTGGGGAGACTTGTTGTCACTTAGATTCCAGAGAACACCACAGGTCTCCAAACCGATCGTTTGTTGACTTGTGTGAAAGCTCCACGTGAGCCAATAATAATAAATTAAAATAAGGTTTATTTTTCCAATGACATTTATCTTATTTATATATGTGTGGGTGTACTTTAGTGTGCAATAGATTCGTCAATATTCTGAACAATTAATTAAAGTTATTCTCTTCTGCCTCTCCCCCTCCCCCTCTTCTTTTTTCTAATCCTCAAGAAAAGCCAAATTGTATTTATTGTTTGTTTTAAAAGATCCCAACAACACACACCATTGTTACCAGTGCTGGCTTTGGTAAGCAGTCCAACATCAGTTGATTATGGTGCAATACATTTTCAAATCGTTAAAGTTGAACTATATTATCCTAACAATCTTAGGTTAATCATCACTCACAATCAGTTAATCTGATTGCTTTAAATACGTGTAAAATATGATAATGTAGTACGAGCATGAAATACCTCAGCGTGTTATTACATAGATTATTAAAAGACTCCATCTGGTAAATCATATATTGAATTTTTCTACGAATGTCATAGAAATGTTTCACAGACATTTGATTCTATATTCATTTCTTGTAAATTATCTTTTTGGTTTGCACCAATGAGATAAATAAAGATTGCGGGTATAAAAAAGATACCGTCTCTGACAAATGTTAAAATGTCTTCATATGGACAAGTTGTTGGCTCGGGGTGAAGTACAAACGTTGTTAAAGAGAAACAAAATCTTTACCGAATCGATGATCTACTGCAGCTGCTGTTTTCTGTTCGAATATTTTTTTTCTAATAGTTTGTCTTTGTCCGACTATTATTCAACAGACGACACCATCGTCAGCATGAAGTCTTAACCTGCGACGTATTGCTTTTAGATTTCATGTGAAGAGGACCAAAATCCATATAATAATATTGTTACAATCAATGCTCAGATGTATCTTTTGTAAACATTAAAAAATATGCTATTATTTCTCATAATTCTATTAATTACTAATGAATATTTAGGTATTTTTTATCTGAAATGGAAACTATGTTATTATCTCTTTTAATGCACTATCGTACTATTCTTAATAACTCATTTTATTATATTATTCTAGACGAATGTGTTGCCTTTCAATGATTAATTAGGGCGAACAGTAAAGTATTTGTTCTATTTTTATGATTCACCTTCACGGGCATTACCTCCTCCATTTTTGAGGGGGGAGTACGGCAGTGTCTATTAGGTGATCATGAGAACATCCCAAAGTATGGGTTTGACTGTTTTCATTGCTATTCTCGACATTTTAATGACTATCCTGTCCCTTCACTAGGTTGGGTCGTTTTTCAGCAAGGTATTATTATCAGCCACAGACATTTAGCATCTTCATGTTTAGCATCGACATCTTAACATATTTCACTAAAGAGCCATATCTTCAGGGAAGGCCCAAACATTTAGGCAAATTTTTCTTAACAAATGTTGTACTTGTAATATATATATATATATATATATATATATATATATATATATATATATATATATATATATATGGATGATTATTAAGCCTCCCTCTTTAGATTGAGGCCTTTGTAAATATATTATTACCCGACGTGTATTTGGCAATTAAGCAATGCCCACTACTAATTTGTTTATAAAGAAACCGATGGTTTCAGCATTGTACGACGCGCAAGGGTACATTTTACAGACACCTGATGAGAAATATTAACGGGCAATGATGCGTAGTCCGATGGTTAGAGCTGCCGACTGTCGACACGACGGTTGTAGGTTACATCCTCGACTGGGTAAAGGTTGTATGTCTGCACTGATGAATTGTGATACAACGAAACAGTGCTGTATGTGGATGAATATATATATATATATATATATATATATATATATATATATATATGTGTGTGTGTGTGTGTGAGAGTGTGTAGCATTATTAGTATATACCAAAAATTATGATGCATATTGAACAGAAACGTGGAAAAAGAAATACTGGCAGACATTGGATTCGATAGAGTGGCAAGTTGAAGTACAATCTTCCAGCAAGTAAATCCCTGTTGGAAGCATTTAAGACTTGGCACAAGACAAGAGCAAATAAAGGGCCACTATTTGAAATGGGATAAAGAAATTTGAAGTAAATAGCATTAGTAAATAAATAAAAGTCAAACCACCAATTCTCTCCGATACTTTTCGCTCTTATTCCGTCTGTGGACAGGTTTGCAGATCCCTCAATACTGAAATCTCACAATCGTTATAAGCATTCGAACTAAGTAACTAGTGTTCCATTGCAGAAAGTGACGGTTACTTCTGGTTGAGAGATAATATATAGATAATTTGTGTATAGATTTATATGGGTCTCAGATGAATTGTTTAGTATGCTATTCAACAAAACACGTGCAAGACGCACTCTATATTAAATAAATTCATATGTATGTGTTTTCAATATGCTTGTGGTATGGGAATTGTTTACAAAGGATATATATATATATATATATATATATATATAATTTGTAAGCAAATCAAATGGCGTGTATATATATATATATATATATATATATATATATATATATATATTTCTAAAAAATGTAGGATTTATTGTATATTTTCTATTCCTTGTCGATGCTTGTTATTATATAACAGTAGATTATATATAGAAAAAATGGCGGCTCATAGAGGAAAGTGATAAAGAATTTCCACGACAAGAAATGGATTATTTTTTTAGAACTTTCTGTTGATTTGTAAAGTCCACAGAGTAAATATCAAGTAGTGCCATTTAGATTCGGTTGTTAAACTAGGACTAGAACAGATTTGTAAATGTACAGAATTTTTATTTTGAAGAAAAGATATTCGTTAGATGAATAAATTCTTGGACTTTCGGATATACTTAAAATTGTATATATATATATATATATATATATATATATATATATATATATATATAATGTGTGTATATGTATGTGTATATGTATATATGTGTATATATATGTATATATGGATATATATGGGTATGTATATCTGTATATATATATATATATGTGTATGTATATATATTTATATACATATACAGAGAGAGAGAGACAGAGAGAGACAGAGAGAGATAAGGAAGTTTCCTTCAATTAGCCTCCTCAAATAAGCATTTCAAATTGTTGTAGACTCTTCAAAATCCAGTATGTTATTGCTCTGCATCCTATGAGATGATTGGCCATTATTGTAAAATGAACAGCTACAGCACTGCTTAGAATACCCTCTACTGAAGTCTGATTGTCACAACTGATGAATTTCAGAATTGCAATCTGGGTGTAAGGACAATTTAGAATGACGACATGCATTGAAATTTTCATTTTAACTTGAAAAAATGACAAAGAAGCATATGGAATGCTTGGGAATGCTTTCAAACCATCTTGCATGAATTATCAGTTTACGGGTGACATAAGAGATTCAACTAAGGCAGTTATTTTTTAAGATGTGATGAGGGGTGTGGGAGGAGTAAGGAAGTCAGAACACCAGAGTTGATTGGCCAAATATAGAATTTCATTAATAATAGAGACAGTAAGTGCATAGTTTGACGTCAGTACGAGGACTGGCCCAAAATGCATCATGAGAAACTAAAGATTCTGAAGATTTATGCGAAATTTGTCCCATGGGTGTGCAACCCTTTTCACAGACTATTTCATAAAGATAGTCTATCACCTTCTAAATATTTCAGGAGTTTGACTTTTAATTATTCACTAAGCCGAAGAAAACCCTTAGCCGCTGTCGTTATGACACATTTGAGGAGATGAAAGGTGCTGTAAAGAGGGGCAATAGCACGGTCACACAAGAGGACTTCGAAATTGTTAGAACGATACATTGCAACCAGAGGCAGTTATATCGGTAGGAA
>NC_136518.1:42329964-42334964 GCF_053919585.1 Euprymna scolopes
GTAACATCATGGCGGGGGGGTGATAAAATTCAGAAAACTGAGTATAACACTGAAATATATAAATTTTAAACAAGTAAATACTTGTTTATTTTTTAAATACTGCGTTGTAATTCGGGTTTCGAACGTATTTTATTACGTATTTCACTTTACTTTTAAATTCAAATTCAATCAACGCTTCTAACACGATAAACACTAAAATAACCTTATATATATATATATATATATATATACATACATGCTCGAGGGCTTTTTACCATATATCTTCCTGCACACACACATACACACACACACACATACATATATAAATTTATTTTTACAGGATGGCCCACTTAAAGATAGCCCGATCTGTCTAATGTCTCTGTAATCAATTTTTGTTTTATCAAATATCCGACCCAATTGAAAGTAACCCGATCCATCTCATCTTTTTCTTAACGATCAAGTGACACGACAGGACATTTTTTTTCCGACGAGATGGCATCACATGCCACACGTTTCAGAGATCACTAACACGAGTTCATGGCATGTATACGGAAGAGAGAACAATCAGGAATGGGTTCTGGCAAACACGTTTCCTAGACTTGTCATCATGTGATTTTTTTTTTTATTTTGAGGAGGACTTTATGCAAATAATCCTCACAATCTAGACCAACTAAAGGAGAGCATTACCGACGCTATCAGGAGAATCACCTCAGAAGATTTACATGCAGTATCGATTAATTTTCGAATGCCTATATTATCTATACATCGCCATATTCACCAAACAAAAAGCAGTTAAATTTTACTACTTATAAATAAAATATCCACCACCAAAAATTATTCGTTTTTTGCAGTGTTTTTCATTATCACTAATATCAGATAACAATATGTATAAATACAGCCTTGGTCAAAATTATGCAGCTGCAATGAAAAATCGGAATTATGATTCAAAATTATATATTTCAAGGTTAAATTCCTGTCTGAGGATTGTGGGGGCAGTTCTATCACTGGTATCCCTTTTTCTGAACCAACCTATTGAAACTATTGACGTATGGCATGAGGCATTTTCCTGTTGGAAGCTTGCATCACTTGGAATGTATTATTAAATGTTTTAGAGAAAGAGATTTGGTGAACTTTGTCCAGCATGTTAGTATAAATTTTGGAATTCATTCTTCCCTCACATGTGTATAACAGTCCATAGCTTTAAGAAGTCATACACATACAGACCATTACGCTTCGATCCTTCAAATTTGGCAGTTGGGACCACAAAATCAGGAAGAAATGTCTCTTCTTCCTTACGGCGAACATCAACCGCTCCAGTCGTGCTAAAATTGTGATGAAAAAATGAGAATTTGCTACAATATTTGAATAGATGTTATTGATGTGTAATCACTTAAAGATTTCAAACTTAATGAAATAAAAGCTATTAACTTACCTTCAATTTGTTTTTTGCCCAATCATGAGGTATCCATTTTTTTTTGTTCTGTTTTTTTTTTCTTTTTTGCAAATTCTAGTCATTTGTCCTGTTGACCTGAGCCAAGTATGTCTTTTCCCTTGCTTTTAATACTTTAACTTTTCTTCTAATAACCTTCTTCTCAGTGTTCGAGCTGACTTGCATTCCCCCAAGTTCAGCAGCAAGTTCTTAAGAACTATTCTTCCGATCTGCAATGCAGGTTTTTTTTAAGGATCTGTCTTGCCTGGCGGTTGTAGACATTTTACGAATTTGTTCTTTTCCCTTTTTGGAAGACTTTGTTTCCTTGTATTTTTAAATCGTTTTTTTTTTTTAACTCTTTCCTGCAAAATTCCATCTTCGTACCAACCTCTACCGGAAAATATCCTTTACCAGATAGAACAATCAATCTGTGCCCTTCTAATCTCTGGAAGCTCTTCCCCCGGATGCATTTTAAATTAAATATATTACTATAGCACCGGCAGAAATCAAATATTACTTGAAAAATAAGAAAAACTTTTATTATGACAATGAATATATGCTTTAGTTTTGAATTAATTTAGTATGAAACTGAGCTAAAACTCTTGGAAGAGGTTTTAAAGCAAATAAATACTAAAATCTATTATTAAATATTTTATATTTGCTCTCAAATGTTCATTCTACAATTGTTAACCTTTAAATGCGTAGGTTTAAACTATTTTCTAAGTTTTTATAGGTGTTCCATGATTTTTACCATAGCTGTATACACTAGCAATTGTTTTATGTCAGATGATGTACAAGATTGTCTATATTCAGACATTGTTTCAGATACCCATTAACCCTTATCCTCGAGTTTCCTCCAAGCCTTGATAAATGGTGATTCCTGTGTAAAAAAATCACACAGCTCATGCATTGACTTTCTGGGTGTGTGGAAATATTACTAAATATATTATTATTACAATACAACAATGCAATAGAAAAGTAATGTAGCAACACTAGTCGCTGAATCGACTTCGTTGCTATTGAAACCAGACATAAAAAAACGTCGCTTAGCTCCTCACGAATTTTTACGATTTTGAACACCAGTAAATTTATCATAACTTTTGTTTTACAGAACGAATATTGAACATTTTTTTTTTTTTACAATTTAGCTGAGAATGTGGTCTATAAACTGTAATAATTGTTTGAAATTTGGTCGAAAAATTAGCGAGCGGTGAAGCGTTAAAGCAGTTTTAAATGAGTAAAACTGCCAGTTAACCATATATTCAAACGCTGCCATTTTTGAATGATAAGGAGAGAGATAAACAAGAGAAGAAGTTCATTTCTTAGAGATTTATCTTTATCATTTCTCTCCGAGTGTATAAACTTTTTCAATTACGTCTCAGTCTATCTATTCATTGTAGAAACATTTTAATGCTTACATATTTATTTCATCTCCTATTGATCGATATACGTGAATGTACTTATGAGTCTATGTTCTTCACAAACAAATTCCTGCAAATCAAACAACAAAATTACCAAATCTCAGACAATAATTCATCGCTTTGATTCGTTCTGTTATAACAAAAAAAAAGAAACAGATTTTATTGCAAATTTCAATCAGATTCTTGAAAACAAAATTTATATAAGTCCCATAAATCCCCTTTTCTTTTCTAGCTCGTCTTCTTCATACGATAAATCTTTCTGGGAAGGAACAAAATAACCTTTCTGCATCATTGCCTCATTTTAAGTGAATCGGTCTGTCCGTCCATTCGCTAATGTATCAGACTGTTAATCTTAAGATGGTATTTTTGTGTTTATTACGCTTAAGATTCAAACATCACGCTGATTGCTTGAACAGTAAATACATAAACAATATTTTTACATGAGCATCACCACTTATCAAGGTCCAGAGGTTACTCGAGGATAAGGGTTAAAGAGTGTACAGTAGTCAATTGGACAATATAGTAATCGTTAGTAATGGAAATTCGGTAAATTTGTTTACTTAAGTGGAACTGCTCATCAAGAACTTGTTTACGTTGGACTTGAAGACAACTGTATTGTTGTCGGCTGGAAGGCAGGCAAAGGGAAGACAGTTCCGCAAGCGTGGAGTTCGAAGAAAGAAACTTTGTTCATGGAATCTTCGTTTAAGTTTAGGCACATATAAAATGTGGGGAAAATTATTGATAGTATTTTCTAATTAGACGAGTTGTATATATATATATATATATATATATATATATATATATATATATATATATATATATATATATACACAACTCGTCTAATTAGAAAACACTATCAATAATTTTCCCTGATACTTATGCTTCACGAAGAATGCATTGGAAAACCCACTGCTGGTTAATCTTTAGTTAGTAAATATGCCAACGAAAAAATGATTTTCAGCGATTTTAAATGGTACCTATTTTTACATCGTCCAGTTATCTTCTCAATAAGAAAAAAATAAGACGTTAAGATACACCCTGGCTTGAACAAAAGATAATTCGATCTGTAGTCGAACGCTCTACCACGGAGCTTTATCTCTAGGTACCAATAAATCTCTTTTTATGTACAAATCATTTGCTGAGATGTTATTATTTCATTTGGCCGGTATAACGTAAAATATTCCCCTGTAAAAGTTCTTTTTTTTTTATCTATAAGAGAGAAAAACTCTTTTTAAGATGAGCTTTTTTCACAGCAAATCATTTTTTTTAGAAAATAATTAGCTGTGATTTTATTATTTCACTCGGACGGTGTAACGTAAAATATTCCCTGTAAAATTCTTCTTTTTTTAATCTACAAGAGAAAAAGACTAGTTTACGGTCGGATTTCCGATACTAATCTGATGATTTTCGGCACAAAAGAAACCTAAGATAACTGGCAGACATATAAATAATTTTCGTGTGAAATTTCCAACAGATGGGACCAGCCGTTTCGGAATCTATGAGGAAGGAAATAAAACACACAGACACTAAGTGTATATTTATAAACATTAAGTATATATATATATATATATATATATATATATATATATATATATATATATGTATATATATATATATATATAGATAGATAGATATTGATATAGATATATATTTACATATATATATATGCATAAAGTTAATCTTAGAAAACTTGCAAGCATCACCATTATGGTGTTTATAGTGTAAAGCTCTTGACAACGGTCATTGTCTATTACCAAACAAAGGTACTAATTGGAAAAACGTTGGTAAAATCCTTGAATTCCTTTTGAGGACCTATCCTAGATTGTTAATTATAAGCCTATTGTACACAACCCTGCATGAGATGTCTCCTTAAAGAATGCAATTACCATTTAATTCACTCTCTGATTTAACAAAAACATGTTCCATCGAAATCAACACAAAGCAACTTCTACCTTTTCTATTCAAATCTATACGACACAATTCGTAATATTTTTATGTCTATCTAAATAGTTGATTGGTATATATATATTCGACTTAAACTTTATATTAATATACGCATATATATATATATATATATATATATATATATATATATATATATATATATACATTCTAGATTTTAGAATTTAATACTAGCAACTATGTTTTTATTCCTCTTCCAATACGGGTTT
>NC_136518.1:42337464-42442464 GCF_053919585.1 Euprymna scolopes
ATATATATATGTGTATATATATATATATATGTATATATATATATATATATATGTATATATATGTGTGTAACTTAAAAATAAAAGTAATTACTAATTATTACTATTAAATGTATCCACATAACATTTTATAAAAAATATAGTATACAGTACTCGATACGTGAGTAGAGCTGAGTAGTAGGTTAGAAAAATATATATGGCAATTAAGCTAGACTAGTATTCCGCCTTTCATTCTCGTGATAACTAAAGAATTAGATTAGTTAACTATCAAACTGATAACTACGTTTATATGTAAAACAGTAATCCCAAGCATTAGCCTAAATAATACATGGTGAAACAAGACAATGATGTGCAGCTTAATTCTTAATGTATATTTCCAAAGCTTACTATAAATACATATATTTAGAGAGAGAGGGGGGGTCTGTAAGAGAGAAAGATAGAAAGGTAGAGAGAAATGGAGAGCGATAGAGAGAGAGGGGGAGAGAGAGTTTTACAATATAGCAAACCTTTTTAGTCTTTACCAAGTCCTAGTACAATTTCTATTAAATGTTATTTTGTTTAACTCTTTAGATTTTTGATAATCCTTTAGATTTATTTTTATTTTGAGATTTTTAATGACGTTATGCTGACTTATTTTCGTGTTTTTAAAGCTACGAAGACACACTGGCTACCATTAAAACGAGTGACTTTTGTGCTCCAGAATCACCACGATTGTCAATATACTTTTGCCAAAAGAAAACGATGGCTGTACATGGGCTTCTGGAGCTCGTTTTACCATACAAAGGTCGTTTAAAATGTAAAATTACCTAATTTTTAACTCAAAAAGTTGAAAAGTTACGACGACGAAAGTGAAGATTCAATTATGGAACACAAAAAATGTTTGTTGTAATAAACAAGATTTTTTGTCTCCATAATTTAATTTTCTTACTTATTCACCATCAACATAAATGCATTTTTCCAGGAACAAAATTTTGCATGTCTGCTTTTGACAAAGATTGCTATTCTGGAATCTCAGAGATTGCTATCTAAGAGCTTTACATCTTCAATATTTGTAACGGAAAGATGGAACGTTCCTGTCAAGAATGCGTTCGTTTAGTTATGATAACAACACAATTTTCAATCTCGTTTGAGCCATTTAAGCGTAATAAAAAATAGGAGGCATTAATTTTGTAACGGCCCTTCGTATTTTATTTTTAACTAGCGAGGGGTACCCGGCGTTGCCCGGGTGTTTGGAGGTGTGTGTAGTTTTGGGTAAATCAACACTCCGGTGGGGGAGGGGGTAAAATAAAAAAAATGTTTTGGTAGGTAAGTATGAGGATCGAACCCGAACCCTTGAGGCAAAATCGTAAATTAAAGTGTGAAAAAAAGCGTGCGACGTTAACTATTGCACCATCGCGACACACCAATGGAAACGCGTTTGAATTTATTTAATTACTTAGATTTGGCAGGTGCACGTTTTAATGACTTAATGAGGTCAACTGTTGATTGCGGAGTAGCATTTCATTTACTGCAGAACGCGGGGGTAGGGGGAAACCGGAAAAATGCCGCCAGAATTAATTATAGGAAAAGGCTTAATCCACATGCGGCGAGCGAAAACTGTTGAATATTTATCTTCCCGAAGTCGAGCAAATTAAATAGACAGGCGAGCTCCGTTGATAACTCTGAGATATTACGATTTACATTTGATATAAAAAGTTTTAAAAAGTTGTTAGGCGAGCGACCGCTTCTCTGAAAAAAGCCTTTTGTAAACATACAGAAAAAGCGAACACACATACATACATACATACATTTTCGCTTTTATATTTATACATGAGAACAGTTTGTTTATCAATTACCACTGTCAACCGAGGCTACGTTTTCAGTAGAGTCTTTAACGGTGTTTGTTTGTGTATAGCCTAAAGTCTATATCACTTAACCAATTGCCATCAAACTTGACCAAATATATAAGCATGCTCTAGCATAAAACTGATTATATTTGGGATATATTGGCTAAAGATAAAAGTTACACAAAAATTAAGAATCAGATGTTCTGATAACAGCTTATCGTAGTTAAACGCTAATTGGCACAGAGTAAAGTCAAGTAAGTCTCGAATCCTCTACGACGTTTACAGCGGCCTTAAGACGTTCGATCAAAATCAATTTTCTAATGTAATTAAAACTTTCGATATAACACGATCAGCCGGTCACATGCGTGTGACCGACCTACGTGTTGCACTAAATGTCTAAGGCAGGGTCCCATGATGATGTGACGATGGGTCAGTCAATAGGGTCTAAGTAATAAGAGGTAATGTTGGATGTGGGTGTATAGCTCCTTCATTTTCTCAAGATCACATCTTCACTCTGGTAGCATTCTGGTTGAAATCTTCTTTGTCTTCAGGCCTGTTCGTTCGACTTAAGGCAGAAATTTAATACAGGCACAACGACGCACGACACAATTGTAATATATAAGATCTTAACTATTTCATTTTATAAAATTTTTACAATATATATTACAATATTAACGTACCATTTACAGATTATGCAATTGATTTTCACCATTACTTCTTTAAAAGTAACTAACCTTAACTAATGTTGAGGAAAGGGGACCCCGCTCTCGTTTACAGAAAGGGAAAATAACACGTACTTACCCCATGCTGTTCGGACAAAAAAGAGATATAGAAAGGAAAGGGAATTATGGGATTCCATTTTTCTCCATATCCCTCCGCTTACGGCCAAATTACCATCTGTCCATGCTGAAGGGGGTGTTAACAACCACTAACATCCGGAGTACTAAGATACAGTGCCACCTAGATATTTTCAAATTATTTTTTAATATTTTTCAATGGAAATCACTCGAGTCAAGGCATATAACCACTGGGCCTAGTGAGTTTACAAAAGATTATTAAAGCAAAGACATTACATGCTGCTGAAGCTCTGGGCAAGCATAAACCACCATTTGAAATTTAAATCTGGCCAGATAAATAATTCTGAATGTGTCTAAACTCTGTTGAATTGCTTCGGAATGATTTATAATTTAGTGAAATAAAAACTCAGATAAAGTTTTGGGTTATCTTTATTAGACGGAACTATGCTGGCTTTTTTATGGAGGTAGTTACAACTGATCAAGACCCGAAGGCCTCTCGGAGATAAAAGTTAATGTACAGTGGTCCTTGGGACAACAACATAGTACTCGGTAGTAGCAGAAATTGGAAATAACTTCATTATGTAAGGGAACTACTCAACAGGAACTTGTTTACATTGGACTTAAATACGGTCATGTTGTAGCCAACTAATAAGCAGGCAAGCGAGACAGAATTTCACAGGCGGGCAGTTCTACGAACTGATTTATATTAAATGCTAATTTAAATGCTTGTATTATTTCGTTTATTATGACTACTGTTTACCGCCTTGAGATCCATGTAAAACCTGGTAAGCTTGATGTGTATCTTGTCAAACTCAAGAATCTTTCTATCGAACTCAGGAATCAGTTTGTCTAACACAGGAAAAAAATCCGTGACCCTTTATTTTATCTACAGGGGAGTTATGCTCTAATTCCGTAAGCCATGACCGGGTAGACTTTCTAAGAGATTCGTAAGTGTATTCTTAGTATCATCTATAATGAAAATTGAAATTTAACCTTCATGAAGAGTTTCATTTAGAACTAGATTTTACCTAATATTGTATCCTTGTAAAAGTTTGCTTTAAAATTTTATGATATGGTTATACAAATCTCCATGGTGCAATTTATGTAATAAAGCAGATTTACGATACAAATATATAGAAAAAGAGAAAGTGAGAAAGAGAGATAGAGAAAGAGGGGGATAGAGAGCGTTTGTATGATTTGAAAAGATTGTTAAGTTTCAGCTACTTAAAAGATCTTATTTTAGAAGTATAATAAATTGTGGAATGCAGATTTCTACTGATATATATATAAATATATATATATATATATATATATATATATATATATATATATATATATATGCAAACACACATATATATGCACATATATATAGAGGAATATATATGCACATATAAATTCCTCTCTCTATATATATGCATTCCTCTATGTATATGCATATATATGTGTGTATATATGCATATATATGTGTATATATATATGTATATACATGTGTATATATGTGCATACATATATGTATATGTATATATAGGTATATATATATATGTATATATATATGTGTATACATGTATATATATGTGTATGTATTATGTATATATATATGCATATAGATATGTATATACATGTATACATATATATGTGTTATATATATATGTATATCTTTGTATATATATGTATATATATGTATATATATATACATGTATATATGCGTATATATATGCGTATATATGTGTGTATATGTATACATATGTATGTAAATATATGTATATATGTATATGTATGTATGTGTATATATGTATATGTGCATGTGTACATATGTGTATATATGTATATATGTGTATGTCTGTATATATGTATATATATTTACATATATATGCATATATATGTGTGTATATATATGCGTATATATGTGGGTATATATGTATATATAGGTATGTATATATATGTATATATATATATTTGTATGTATGTATGTATATATATATGTATATATATGTATATATATGTGCATATATATGAGTATGTATATATATGGATATATATGTGTATAAATATGTATATGTCTGCGTATATATATTAATGTATATGTATAAATATATATACATATGTACGTATATATATATATATTGATGGATATGTATAGATATAGATGGATATGTATAGATATGCATGTATAGTATATATATGAATATATATGTATATATATGAATATATATGTAGGTATATGTATATATATGTAGGTATATGTATATATATATATGTATATTTATATGTGCATATTTATGTAAGTATATGCATTTATATATCTTTATATGTTTGTGTAATATGTATATATGTATACATGCATATTTATATATGTCTATATATGTATATATATATATGTACGTATATATATATGTATTTATATATGTATGTATATATATATGTATATATATGTATATATGTATGTATATTTATGTATGATTTTATACGTGTATATATACGTATATATATGTATATAAGATTAAAATAATGGAAATAGTATTCCGACAAAATAGAGAAAATAAAAAGGAACAAACTGTATTATGTGTTCATCAACATTTCGTCTTTATTTCGTGACTTCCTCTGGATGAATGAGATTAAGAAACCAAAAAATAGACCAGTACAAAATATTCGAAAATGTTTCACGTGCACAGTGTGACGCAGTTCTATTTCAGAGAAACGGAAAATTGATGTTGGAAATTCAAAAAGGAGGGGGGGACTGGCGCTGTTAAAGAGAAGGAAATTTTAGTGACGTCATATATTCGTTAATTTAATTTTAAAACTATGAACGCATTCTTATTGGGAAAAAGATATATTTGTTGAAATTCAAATATAATTTTGTAACAGAAATGATATGAGTGTTTTTTTATGTAATTTATTGATTGAGATTATGTGTTAATTATTACAGGGGGTGTTTGAATGGTGTGAGAAAGCTAACCTGTGTCCACAGTTAAATAATGTTCTTTTAATAACAGTTTACTTATTAATGGCGTTATGTTATAGAAACCTCCACGTTGTTTAATAGTGCTTGAAATTGCGATAAGCGCAGATTCCAGAAGTCTCCGGCGCGGTTTATTTGAAATAAATTTAACTACTTTTGCTTGTTTAAAGACAAAGGTGTGGTTATGTTGCAATGAATAAGAGAATAATGAACTTAGAGAATTGCTATTTTTTATATCTTTTTTGTGTTCATTGAGCCTTTTTTTCCAATTTACGCTGAGTTTCACCAACGTATTTATGATGGCAATTATGGCAAGGAATAGTATATATACCTCCATCGGAAACTGGTTTGTTATAGAGATGTTTCGTAGTTTTAAATATATGTCTTATGGTTAGTTATGTGGTTTGTACGATAGGAATTTTTAGTTTGTTTAGTGTGTTATAGATTATTGTATTATTGGTATGTGTAGGTAAAAGAAGATGTCTGTTTATGAGAGAAAGGTCTGGTGTGTATGATTTTTTATCATTATTTATTCTGGAAAATATTTGTGTGGCTTTTCTCTTAGCATTCAATATGATATATGTCGGATATAGCAAGGTTTTCAAAATGTTTGTAAGGTATTTGAATTCTTCGTTCAGATATTCAGGACTGCAAATTCTGAAAGCGCGTAAGAAGAAACCAATTCCCATCCCTTTTTTTATTTTATTGTTATGGTGTGAAAAGAAATGTATGTAATCATTTTTGTGTGTAGTTTTGCGGTGAACTTTGAATGATAGTTTATTATTGGATTTTATTATAAGTATGTCAAGAAAAGGTAATGAGTTATTGTTTTCTGTTTCATAGGTAAACTTTATGGAAGGTTCGACTGAGTTTAATTTGTCTCTAATGATATTTATGCGCGTATTTTCAGGAAGAAAAATTAAGATGTCGTCAATGTATCTGAAATACTCTGTGTTTGGAGGTAGTCTGAATTTGAAAGGACCAGATTCTAGGAATTCTAAGAAAAGGCAAGCAAATACTCCACTAAGAGGGTTACCCATAGGAAGACCAAAATTTTGTTTATAGAAATTGTTATTGAAATAAAAGTAAGTCATGTTAGTTATAAGTCTAATGATTTTTATAAGATTGTCGGGAGGAAAAGGTAAGCTAATGTTAGATTTTTAAAATGTTTAAGGAGTAAATTCAAGCATTTTTTAATGGGGACATTAGTATATAATGATGTTATATCTAAGCTGTGAACAGTTTTGTTTTGCACGTTAATGCTTTTTATTTTGTTCAGTAAATCTCCGGAGTTCTTTATGTGCAAACCACATCACTAACCATAATACATATATTAAAAACTACGAAACATCTCTATAACAAACCAGTTTCCGATGGAGGTATATATACTATTCCTTGCCATAATTGCCATCATAAATACGTTGGTAAAACTCAGCGTAAATTAGAAAAAAGGCTCAATGAACACAAAAGAGATATAAAAATAGCAATCCTCTAAGTTCATTATTCTCTCATTCATTGCAACATAACCACACCTTTGACTTTAAACAAGCAAAAGTAGTTAAATTTATTTCAAATAAACCGCGCCGGAGACTTCTTGAATCTGCGCTTATCGCAATTTCAAGCACTGTTAAACAACGTGGGGGTTTCTATAACATAGCGCCATTAATAAGTAAACTGTTATTAAAAGAACATTATTTAACTGTGGACACAGGTTAACTTTCTCACACCATTCAAACACCCCCTGTAATAATTAACACATAATCTCAATCAATAAATTACATTAAAAAAACTCATTTCATTTCTGTTACAAACTTATATTTGAATTTCAACAGATATATCTTTTTCCCAATAAGAATATAAACTTGCGTTCATAGTTTTAAAATTAAATTAACGACTATATGACGTCACTAAAATTTCCTTCTCTTTAACAGCGCCAGTCCCCCCCTCCTTTTTGAATTTCCAACATCAATTTTCCGTTTCTCTGAAATAGAACTGCGTCACACTGTGCACGTGAAACATTTTCAAATATTTTGTACTGGTCTATTTTTTGGTTTCTTAATCTCATTCATCCAGAGGAAGTCTCGAAATAAAGACGAAACGTTGATGAACACATAATACGGTTTGTTCCTTTTTATTTTCTCTATATGTATATATGTATGTGTTTGTATATATAAATGTATGTATATATATATGTATATACATGTATGTATATATAAATATGTCTATAGATAGATTAGTTACCTGGGAAGGCCACGAAGGAAACAATCAAGGCAACAAAACTTAAGTTAGTCTGCAGGACGCAATTTTTTACAAATGGAGGCTACTTTTTCCATATTTCATTGGTTTGAATATATAGGCCCTTTTTTACCAATTGTTATAAAATCTTTACCGTAGAATAGTTGTATAATTTTCAAAACGCTTGGAAATTTTTACGTAGTTTTATAAGTCATTAAAAATCCAATATTCAATTCGTCTATAGTATAGATATATCCATTGATATGCCACTTTTTGTCGATTTCATAAGTTCCAAATTTCAGCACTTATTAATCAGAAGTTTACAAAGGAAAACTCGCTAGAAAGATAATGACCTGAATTGTATATTGGGCTATGTGACATTTGCTCTGAAAGTCGCACATTTAGGGAGCATCCACTATCTAGAGTCTGTTTTTACCACTTTTCACAGACAAACAAAGGTTCAACCATAATCATTTGTTTTCCTAGTTTTCCACATGAATTATAAAATATTTCCCAAAAATCTTTGGCCTCGATGGAGGTCAGGACTAAAACTTGCTACTTTAGTTTTAAATGATCTGAAATAACAGCAAGGGGAGACTTGGTTCCAAATATTTTTCATATGTTATATCTCCCCTCTTTTTTTTATACATAAAGTAAATTTTCTTAGTGTATAAGGAATATTTGACACTGGATATAATCATAATCGTGCTCCATTTCCACATACATGAAACCTACTAAGTATAGTTCTATGCTATATACATAAATGCGTTACATAATACAAACTATATTCCTCATATTTTATAGAAACAATTATAGTTCCTCCAAGCAGCTTCAATAATTTATTTAGCTCCTAATGAAACTATCGCTAGACGTCATACCCCCCATTATGTTACGTAGTGCCTTCTCCACTCTTTTGATGAGAAAAATTAGCTTCGAAATTAAATGGTATAAATAGTTCCATCTTACACAATACCCCTAATTAATGTGTACTCCTGTTGAATAAATGAATAAATCTCTCTATATATATAGTTTTTACCTTCATTTTATTTTCTTGTAATATATGCATGCATGTGTGTTCATAATTAAACCATTCTATATAACGCACATATAGACGTCTGACTGTCGCTACAACTCCAAGTCGAAAGAGACACAGAATATTTTTGTATTTTGTATTCCCAAATGTTATCAAATTGTTGTTTTCCCACCGGATACAGTTTCGTGTCAGAACGATTGGAATTATAGATGCGTGAATAATTTAAGGGGAGGGAAATGGTTGAAAGAAGAAAGAAAATAGATAAAATGACAGTTGTAGCATGTAAAAGAATGTCTATGTTTTAATTAATTCAACTGAAAAAAAAACTTGTATGGACGACAATAATCAATTCTCATTAACATGCTTCTAAGTGTTGAAGAGTCATTCCTTACAGCAGGCGACACTGAGAATACAATTGCTAATTAGTTTAAATTTGTCCGTCTCTCATGGCGAGATGTGTCACAACATCGGAAGGTGGACTTTGTAAAATAATCGCCCTACAGAGAAAAAGTATTTCGGACTAGAAACATTGTCTAGGAAATCCAACTGGAATTCGTTAGTAAGGACGCCTTGGTGATTAGCAATAAACGAATCCCTTCTGAAAGAAGTAGAAGACTATGCCTAGAAAAATAAACCTGATAGGTTTGCAGATGACCATACCTAAGTCAACTAAGTACAAGAAACTTCAAAATTAGTCTACATTCCGATGCCTGTGTGGTGAGTGGAACAAATTCCCCGGCCCTTTTAGTTAAGATTTCATATTTACAGAACCAGTGTAACCGATTTCCGTGGAATAAACAAGTCTTTTTCAAAATTCCATACGGATTCCCAAGTTCTTTATTATTAATGCTGAGTTCGACAAGATATATTTGAAGATAATCAGAAGTCAAACCGTTTGTAACATTTTAAGAAAAACATACGAAACAAGAACAGTAGTCCAAATAATCCAAATAATCCAAATAATCAAAATAATCCAAATAATCAAAATAATTCAAATAATCAAAATAATCAAAATAATCAAAATAATCAAAATAATTCAAATAATCAAAATAATCAAAATAATCAAAATAATCAAAATAATTCAAATAATCAAAATAATCCAAATAATCAAAATAATCCAAATAATCAAAATAATTCCAATAATCAAAATAATCAAAATAATAAAAATAATGAAAATAATTCAAATAATTCAAATAATCAAAATAATCAAAATAATTCAAATAATCCAAATAATTCAAATAATCAAAATAATCCAAATAATCAAAATAATTCAAATAATCCAAACAATCCAAATAATAAAATAATCCAAAAAATCAAAATAATTAAATAATCAAAATAATCCAAATAATCAAAATAATCCAAATAATAAAAATAATCAAAATAATTAAAATAATTCAAATAATCAAAATAATCAAAATCATCAAAATAATCAAAATAATTCAAATAATCACAATATTAAAAATAATTAAAATAATTCAAATAATCAAAATAATCAAAATAATTCAAATAATCAAAATAATCCAAATAATCAAAAAATCAAAATAATCAAAATAATCAAAATAATTCAAATAATCAAAATAATCAAAATAATCAAAATAATTCAAATAATCAAAATAATCAAAATAATCAAAATAATTCAAATAATCAAAATAATCCAAATAATCAAAATAATCCAAATAATCAAAATAATTCCAATAATCAAAATAATCAAAATAATAAAAATAATCAAAATAATTCAAATAATCAAAATAATCCAAATAATCAAAATAATTCAAATAATCAAAATAATTCAAATAATCAAAATAATCCAAATAATCAAAATAATTCAAATAATGCAAATAATCAAAATAATAAAATAATCCAAAAAATCAAAATAATTAAATAATCAAAATAATCAAAATAATCAAAATAATCCAAATAATAAAAATAATCAAAATAATTAAAATAATTCAAATAATCAAAATAATCAAAATCATCAAAATAATCAAAATAATTCAAATAATCACAATATTAAAAATAATTAAAATAATTCAAATAATCAAAATAATCAAAATAATTCAAATAATCAAAATAATCAAAATAATCAAAATAATCAAAATAATTCAAATAATCAAAATAATCAAAATAATCAAAATAATTCAAATAATCAAAATAATCAAAATAATCAAAATAATCAAAATAATTCAAATAATCAAAATAATCCAAATAATCAAAATAATTCAAATAATCAAAATAATCAAAATAATCAAAATAATCAAAATAATATGCCATACCCTATCAAAGGGCATAGATATGTCAAGAGCAATTGCCCTAGAAAGGTTGTCTCTGTCGAGAGATTCGCTAATCCTAGGAGATATAAGTGTAAGCACATCTGCTGTAGATATAGCAGAACGGAAACCATATTGTGTATCACTAAGAAGGTTATTTTTGCTGAGATGGTTGATTACTTAACACAGATTCCAGCAACTTACTCATGACGCACAGGAGATTTATTGGCCTGTACTGAGAGGGGGATGAACGATCACCTGAATTTTTAAATACAGGGCATACTGATGAGATTTTCCAGGGTGATGGGAAGCAATTCTCCTTAAGACAACGTTTAAACAGTTTTGTAAGTATGGGTGCTAGTTCTGATTGAAGTTTTTTGAGTACTATAATTGGAATACTTCACAAGATCACCAGCTATTGTATAGCTCGGAATGTCTCCTCAATTATTAAATCATTTCTCTCTGATAGGTTCATAAGAGTAATAGTTGATGGGCAAAAATCAGAAGCTCACAGTATAAATGCTGGAGTCCCTCAGGGGTCCATCCTGGGCCTAACTCTTTTCCTGATCTACATTAATGATCTTTCAAATCACATCCTTACGTCATTCGTAGACATTTTTGCTGACGACACTGCAATCTATGGTAGAACATCTAAGACAGTAAACGACCAAGTTCTCTCCGATTCTCTCTCCTCTGATCTTTATCACGTTGTACAATGGGGAAAGGAGTGGCTGGTTACTTTTAATGCATCTAAAACCAAGCTTCTATCTTTACATCATCAACGTTCTTATCCCCATCTGGCATCAATTAAAATGAATGGCTCTCGTCTTGGGGATGCCTCAAGTTTTGACAGGCTTCTGAGCTTGACCTTTACTCCTGATCATAAATGGAATACGTACATCAAATCTGTTGCCAAGGCCGCTGGAAAAATGGTCGGATCCTTCTATCGATCCAGTGGATATCTCACTTCTGATGCAATTCTCTATCTATATAAGAGCCAGATACGTCCAAGGATGGAATACTGTTGCCACATATGGGCAGGAGCTGCTAGAAAAGACTTGTCTTGCCTTGATAGACTTCGTGGCCTGGTGGGAGATGTCCTTTTCTCTTCGCTGCAACCTCTATCTCACAGAAGAGATGTTGCGAGTTTGTCTCTGCTTTATCGTTATTTTCATGGGAAGTGTTTGACTGAGGTTCAATCTATGGTCCCCCCCTCGGCAAACTTTCACAAGAAACACTAGACTAGCTGAAAACATCAATAATTTTCCACACTCTTTATCTGTGCCTAAACCTAAACATAGATTCCATGATCTAAGCTTCTTTCTCAGAACGGCACGCCTGTGGAATTGTCTTCCGTTTTCCTGCTTTCCAGTTGTCTATAATATGGTTGTCTTCAAGTCCAACGTGAACAAATTTCTGATGAGCCGTTCCACTAAAGTTAACAAATTTACCGAACCTCTCTCACTATCGATTACTATATTGTCCTTTTGACTACTCTACACTCTTTAACCCTTATCCTTGAGTGGTCTATCAGCTATGATAAGTGGTGACGCCTATGTAAAAAACAAAAATTAATAATAATAATAATAATAATAATAATAATAATAATAATAATAATAATAATAATAAAAATAATACAATAATACAAATAATTAAAATAATACAAATAATACAAATAATACAAATAATTAAAATAATAGAAAATAATCAAAATAATACAAATAATCAAAATAATCCAAATAATAAAAATAATACAAATAATCAAAATAATCAAAATAATAAATATAATCAAAATAATCAAAATAATCAAGATAATAAAAATAATCAAAATAATCAAAAAAATAGAAAATAATCAAAATAATCAAAATAATGCAAAAAATACAAATAATAAAAATAATCAAAATAATCAAAATAATCAAAATTTTCCAAATAATACAAATAATAAAAAATAATACAAAATAATCTAAATAATCAAAATAATCAAAATAATCAAAATAATGCAAATTATACAAAATAATCAAAATAATAAAAATAATAAAAATAATAAAAATAATACAAACATTAAAAATAATCAAAATAATAAAAATAATGCAAATAATACAAATAATCAAAATAATGCAAATAATGAAAATAATCCAAATAATCAAAATAATCAAAATAATGCAAATAATCCAAATCATCAAAATAATCAAAATAATGCAAATAATACAAATAATCAAAATAATGCAATTAATGAAAATGATCCAAATAATCAAAATAATCAAAATAATGCAAATAATACAAATAATCAAAATAATCAAAATAATACAAATAATCAAAATAATCAAAATAATACAAATAATCAAAATAATGCAAATAGTACAAATAATCATAATAATCAAAATAATACATATAATAAAAATAATACAAATAATCAAAATAATCAAAATAATCCAAATTAATACAAATAATCAAAATAATAGAAAATAATAAAAATAATCCAAATAATCAAAATAATAAAAATAATACAAATAATCAAAATAATCAAAATAATCCAAACAATGAAAATAATCCAAATAATCAAAATAATCAAAATAATGCAAATAATACTAATAAACAAAATAATCCAAATAATGCAAATAATCCAAATAATAAAAATAATCAAAATAATGCAAATAATGAAAATAATCCAAATAATCAAAATAATCAAAATAATGCAAATGATACAAATAATCAAAATAATCCAAATAATGAAAATCATCAAAATAATCAAAATAATGCAAATAATGAAAATAATCCAAATAATCAAAATAATCAAAATAATGCAAATAATACAAATAATCAAAATAATGCAAATAGTGAAAATAATCCAAATAATCAAAATAATCAAAATAATGCAAATTATACAAAATAATAAAAATAATCAAAATAATACAAATAATAAAAATAATCAAAATAATAAAAATAATGCAAATAATACAAATAATCAAAATAATGCAAATAATGAAAATAATCCAAATAATCAAAATAATAAAAATAATGCAAATAATACAAATAATCAAAATAATCCAAACAATGAAAATAATCCAAATAATAAAAATAATCAAAATAATGCAAATAAGACAAATAATCAAAATAATCAAAATAATACAAATAATCATAATAATACAAATAATCAAAATAATCAAAATAATGCAAATAATACAAATAATCATAATAATAAAAATAATACATATAATAAAAATAATACAAATAATCAAAATAATCAAAATAATCAAAATTAATACAAATAATCAAAATAATAGAAAATAATCAAAATAATCCAAATAATCAAAATAATAAAAATAATCAAAATAATCAAAATAATCAAAAGAATCAAAATAATGCAAATAATCCAAATAATCAAAATAATGCAAATAATACAAATAATAAAAATAATCAAAATAATGCAAATAATGGAAATAATCCAAATAATCAAAATAATCAAAATAATGCAAATAATACAAATAATCAAAATAATCGAAACAATGAAAATAATCAAAATAATCAAAATAATCAAAATAATGCAAATAATCCAAATAACCAAAATAATCAAAATAATGCAAATAATACAAATAATCAAAATAATGCAAATAATGAAAATAATCCAAATAATCAAAATAATCAAAATAATGCAAATAATACAAATAATCAAAATAATCCAAACAATGAAAATAATCCAAATAATCAAAATAATCAAAATAATGCAAATAATGCAAATAATCCAAATAATCAAAATAATCAAAATAATGCAAATAATACAAATAATCAAAATAATGCAAATAATGAAAATAATCCAAATTATCGAAATAATCAAAATAATGCAAATAATACAAATAATCAAAATAATGCAAATAATGAAAATAATCCAAATAATCAAAATAATGCAAATAATACAAATAATCAAAATAATGCAAACAATGAAAATAATCCAAATAATCAAAATAATCAAAATAATGCAAATAATACAAATAATCAAAATAATCCAAACAATGAAAATAATCCAAATAATCCAAATAATTAAAATAATGCAAATAATACAAATAATCAAAATAATCCAAATAATTCACATACACAAAAGTCATCTAAAAAAATAGTGCAATTAATCGAATTATAAGCTTTTACAGACCTTATTCCCGATAAATGGATTTTTTTTAAATCTCGTCAGTCAGTTGATAAGCCATTTAAGTAAGTTATGTGGAGAATGTTTAGTAAAATAAGAGTTGCGTAATCAACGTCCGCATATCTTCTGAATAGGCATTTTAGATGTCTCTTTGTAAAGAGATGTTTAAGACGACTAGAAACAATTTAGCGATGTATATGCGCTATTTTGGAGTGTTCAACATGTTTTACTATTTTCACAACTAAGACTTAAAGGTATAGTCTACACTGTTATATATTTAATCTATATAACATTCTGCTTGCTCCCTCCTTAGTTCGCAGTATATTTCGCTTCAAAAAAGGCCAAATACATTTTAAAAACCAAACTGCTTCAAACAGAACCAGATTCGCGAGAAGAATTCAGCGAAACTTTACATAAATAAAGAGCATTCTAAAGAGACAGATAAAAAGCGCAACTTTGTCTGCCAAGAGGTGCTGAACTGAAGGAGTCCTTTCCAATGTAATTTTATTAGTTTTATTGAACTATGTATTAAAATATTACTTTCTGGGTGATTATTAGTATTTTTTACTTTGGGTTCGTTCTATATAAAAAATACAATGGATACTATTTTCATAAAAATATTACTAAATTTGTATTTACAGCATGTTATTGGTGTTTTTGTCACGAAAACTTATTTATTGCGCTATCCCACAGTAGTTATCAAAGAGGTATCAAAACATATTGGGTGTATTAAATACATTTCTAATTTCGTGGAATTTCCACGGGTCCTGTGAGCATAGAATAAAATAAAGTAAATTTCTAATTCCGTAAATAAATGGAAGACATATTAATTTACCAAATGGTATTAGTAAAAAAGATGCAGTAGTCTTGTCATAACTCGAACTTCGCACGCTTTGAACGCGATCTACGCATGAAACTACTACACCACGTCACATGTATATCAAATTTATGTCACGATAATAGCACCGTCGTCATGGATTACTTCTTCAAAAATATATTCAAAAATACTAAACCCAGAAAAAATAGCAAAACGTCGTAATATAACAATGCGATATGCTGTCGATAAAAAAGAAGGAAAGAAAATGTCGTCCTTTCGACTCATCGACATTGTCAATTCTACTTTGCTATGTGAACTTTGGATGTCTGGCTTTCATTAAGGAAGGAGAAACGCTACTTGTACATCGTTCGATTCGATATTGCCTACTTGAAAGTCGTCTTTGTAAGAAATTAAAACAAGTCCTTGTCGTAAAGGCGCAGATGTGATCGAGTGTGTAAACGGGATTCAGTAGAGTACCAACTTTACAAGGGTCCTTATAGACACAAGGAGAAAAGAAAAGGATTTTAAAGATTCCAAACTGAAGGAAAAAATAAAACAGGAAATATTGGTCGAGTGACTATCTTAACCGCCATCTTTAAGAACACATTCTTAAGATGCAACTATCCAATCGATGAATATTATCGAAACGATTACCGTGTAATGAAAATAAAGAATATGCCAGATAAAAGGGTGGACCCAAGTATTTGAAGCCGTTAATACTAATGGATTTAAATAATTTTAAGCGATTAAAATTCATAGATTTTAATAAATAAAACTTATTAAATCGTTATGAATTTAAAAACGATTCAAGTGAACAGATATTTATTAATTAGAAGCCATTGACATAAATAGATCCAAATATTTGGAAGACATTAAAATAATTTAATATTAATAATTAGAAACTATTAAAATTAGTACATTTTAAAAATTAAACGCCATTAAGATAAGTAAATGTTCAAGTAAAAGCTATTACAATTATCGATTTTAATAAATAGGAGTAATTAAAATTATTAGATTGTTAATTAGAAGCCTGTAAAATGAATAGACGGTAATAAATTCGAGGCATTTGACATTGATACATTTAATAGTTAGAAGTAGGTAAAATTAATAATCAATACTATTGATACAATTCTAAATATGTATTTATTTATTCATGTGTTTTTATATCTATATAATTATAAAACTCAAATGACCTTGTAACGAGTGATGATACCCACTTTCCGGTTTCCGACATCCGGTTGCGCATGAGCGAATAAACATTAACCCATAACAACGTAAAGAAATAGACAAAAATCGCTTCTTTTGCAGATTTTGACCTGCGCACTGAAATATTAACGTTTTCTTCCGAAATTATTATTTAACATGGGAAGAGTGGGGGTGTTTTGCAACTATTCTTTATTACAACTATACTGTCGCTATTTTCTTACAACTAAACAACTTTAACCCGTTGACAAACATAAGAACAATTGTAGTAAAGCCAAGACTACTACTACTACTACTACTATTACTACTACTACTTTCTAGCCGTCCCTTTTCCTTCCTTCCTTCCTTCCTTTCTTCCTCCTTTGTTTTATTTTTTGGTTACATTTCTAGATACAAAACAGTTTTGTGAGAACGGTGAATTTGTTGACACATTTACTAATACGTTTCAATATTAGTTTTATTTTATCTTATTCATTTAGGTGTTATTTTTTTGCTTCAGATGTTATTATTATTTATATATATATATATATATATATATATATATATATTATGTATCTATCTACAATTATATAAATGACACTTTGTCTCTGTGTTTGAGTTTGTTCCTTATAGACTCCGAAACGACTGAACAGATTTTCTTTAAAATTTATAGGCCTTTAGTATATAAGCCTGGGGGTGATCGTAGTTAAATTTTGTCTCAGAACACCCCCGGTAATTACCGATAATCGAAACAGTTATTTTAATTTATCATGAGTAAAGTTATTTTCCATGTCGTCGCTTAGCAACAATCATACAAAAAAAAAGAAAAGAAAATATTGGAATTGCCAAAGATACAGATGAAAATAAATATAAAAAGGCATTAAAGCAACCCCCTCAGCAGGGCCGGTTAATACTGCTTGTATGTAATAAGTAGGAAGTCATTAAAGTTAATAGATTGTACGTAATTGAAAGCATTTTATATTAATAGATTTTAATAATTAGAAGCCATTAAAATCTATATATTTTTAAAAAAAAGTTCGATTTAGCGAGTATTGCAACGTTCCTTTGATGGCAAAATGTATTCGTTACAAATGGAAACCTGCAGGAAACATACATAATACTAAACCCCTGCAATATATATATATATATATATATATATATATATATATATATATATATATATATATATAACGTGTGTGTGTGTGCGCGCATGTGGTTTATTGTTATGCCTGTACCCTACAAAATACACGCTTGAAATGTCAACATTATGATGCAATAAGCAAAATCACACGGAACCATATCTCATTTCATGGCAATCTTGTTTTAATTTCTCTTCTTTACATAATTCGCACGCGATTAAAGCGTGTTATTCTCAAGTTAAATGCTTCATATTAAATGGATTTTAATCCACGAGGAATCATCATTCAAGACTATTTTACATAACAATAACATTAAACGATTCTTATTTTCTAAGCAAATTTTTTTCGTATTTTTCTCTGACTGCAATCATTAACGATTATCGATATTAAATATTTTTGATAAATGTATCTCCTAGAAAGTAAAGCTCAGTTTCCAATCTTTTACACTTCGAATTAATTATAATCTGGTATTTAATAATGCAAGAGTATATGTCATTTCCTGGCAGGGATATCTATAATATGAATTAGGAACACCTTTCCGTAAAAAGTACCCCAAAACCGTTACAATATATATATATATATATATATATATATATATATATATATATATATATATATATATATATATATATTGTAACGGTTTTACGGGACTAGCCCAGGGGGTTGATGTATATTGGGATCCCAGATGGAAATCCCATCTGCCGGTAGCCCGGGGCTAGGAATTTCTAAGGAAATTCTCCTCCTAAACGCTCGTTGTAAGATAAAAGAAGATATGCAGTGTGCCGGTTGTAATGATATCGCAACCAAATGGCACTTGCCGAGGTTCCAACCAGCATTATCGTTATGAAACACCTTATGACATTAACGGTTAGTGATTAGAATAAGGCAATAAGAATGACAATGACACAATCGGTATGAACGTACTAGATAAACATTATTTTATTTACATAAGTGTAATACATGTGAAAGAAAAAAAAAGATAAAACAACAATAATGCAAATGGGGTGCAGACAACATTAAGGATAAAGATGAGGAGGGGGCGAACGATAATAAGGTTTATTCATGGTGACGTATTGTCTCTTTCCCGCTTTTTTTTGGAACGAAAATCGAGTCACAGTTATTGTCCGGAATCAGACAGTAATATGTTTTCTTCTTTCTTTACACATGGCAAAAAGTCAATTTATGTATGGCAAGAATACCACTTGAGCATAAGGACATGGGATTGGGTTGAGCGGATTGGGGAGAATGAAAATTGGCGGATACTTAGTTCTGTTAGTGATTATCTTTTCCCGTCGAGCGCGCGTTGTTAACGCTAATGTCCTTTCTTTCCTTCGTCACGCGTTATTTTCGGTATATAGCCTTCCATTGGAGGGATATTCATCTCCAAGAATAATATTCGGCCTAGCTTATAGTTGATTTCCCTTTTCGATCTGTTGGCGATCCTGTTTGAGTAGGGTGTATTTTATTCACCTCTGGGACTTTCTACGTTGGTGTTCAACTCCGTTTTTCTCAGGAGCGATGATTTCACGAAGTGTCCTCGTTGCTTGCAGCAGCCCAACTTAATTTCCCGATTAAGTCTTCTGTCCACATGTTTCCTTCTGAGATGGGTGTGGGTTTGGGTTTCTGTCTGGTTCACATCCGTTCACATTCACCATCTCCTCGCAAGGCGATGGGATAGAGCGGGGGATCTTGTCTCGCTAACTTCGTTTGCATGGGTGGAATGAAAAGATGTCGAGGTGGGTTGTCTATTTTCGCTTCTCGACGGGTGTGGGTTGGGGAATGGAGTCACTGCTTTGACATACATTTATTATGACATAAAGAGAAGTGGGGTGCATAGTCTTTTCTTATAGCACTCTCTTCTATAAAAGAAAAAACAATGAAGTCCTACCTAAGTATTTTCTAATATCTAATTTACTATTCTTCGTTTTTTTTTTGTTTACGCCGATTCGTATTTTCATGACAAGGCGTCTGCTACTGTATTCTTTTTCCTCCTTGTGTCTAATTTCTATGTCGAACTCCTGCAATAGCAGGCTCCATGATAGTAATCTTCGGTCTTTGTTCTTCATTCTGTTGACATAAACTAATGGTTTATGGTCTGTATAAACGATAGTCGAGCCGTGTACTGAGGAAACATATATTTCAAATTGTGATAAACTCATCACTAATACTAATGCTTCCTTCTCTATTGTAGAGTAGGATTTTTTGGAACTTTTCAAGTTTCTTTGAATAAAAACTGATTGGGTGTAGTTGATCATCTCCCATTTGTAGTAATACTGCTCCACTCCCACTATTGCTAGCATCCACGGCTACGCTGAAGGGTTTGTCAAATGATGGGGATTTTAATACTGGTCCGCTTCTTAGCATTTTCTTGACCTTTTCAAGCGCATCTTGGCACTCGGGTGTCCATTGAAATATTTTGTGCTTTTTCAACAATCTGTTAATGGTGCAGTGAGACTCGCAGAGTCTTTGCAGAATCGGCGATAATATCCTGTCATGCCTTAGACTCCTGACGTTTCTTGGGGTCGAATAATTCTCTATTTCTTGTACTTTGGTTTTCACTGGCGTGATTTTCCGATAGCCCACTACATGCCCTAGATACCTTACTTAAGCCTGGCAGAAGTTTGTTTTAGCTAAGTTTATTGTCAAGTTAGCTGCTCTTCACCTCTGAAGCATTCCTCTGATCGTTTCGACGTTTTCCGGCCACGTGTCGTTCTATATGACTATATCATCGACATATGTATCTACATTTGCAATCCCAGAAAGGCACGCGTTCATTAGCCTGACAAATGTTGCTTGGGAATTTCTCATTTCCTGATGGCATCACGCGATACTGGTATGCTCCCTCTGGGGTTACAAACGCCGATATTTGCTTCGTCTTTTCGTTTAGGGACACTGCCCAATATCCCTTCAGGAGGTCACATTTTGTGATGTGCTTGGCCCGGCCTATTTTAGGGTATGCATCTGCTTTAGTCACTGCATTTAATTTGCGGTAATCTGTGCAGAATCTCACCGTTCCATCAGGTTTATCAACCAGTACGCACGGCGATGCCCATTCACTTTGGCTCGGCTCTATTATCTCATGCTTTAGCATGTAATCTATTTCTGTTTTCATTATTTCTAATTTCTTCGGCTTAAGCGATATGGGTGTTGTCTAATTGGTTTGGTTTCCCTTAGGTCAACGTCGTTCATTACTGTTTTTGTGTGCGTCGGTATATTCCATTAGTATTTCTTGTAACCTCTGCCCTTCTTCTAGTGGTAAAATGTGCAAGTTTTCACCCCAAGTTTCCTAGTATCTCTGAATTCCTCAACTTGATGGGCTGGTCTTTCTGTATGTGAAGGTTTCCTTCCTGACACCCTTCATCTGTAGCTTTGTTGTGGCCTAACGCTTCCAGTACTGCTTTTTCCCCCGCTCTCCTTGAGTATTTAGAGATCGCCGTTAGATGATGTTTGCATTTTCATCTGCTTGGAATTAGTTTAAGAGCTACTTTCGAGCACACGCACATTAAACTATGTTTTATTTCATCAGAATTTTGTAAATTGTAAACCGATTTCATTTTGTAAACGCTACGAGAAAATGTAAAAAAAAAAACGCAGTCTTCCCTTATTCATAAGGGAAGACTGCGTTTTTTTTTGTATCCACGGTAAAAAGATAGATGGAGAAGAAACATTTAATGGCGGTTGAAAAAAAAAATTACTAAATAAAGGGATAGAGTCAGCAAACCAGGATTCTCCCTCACGTTTCAAAGCCGAATCGATTTTTTGTATAAGGAAAGAAATTCAAATTGGAAAACGACTAATATTAAATTAAACTATCGAAAAGAAATGGGGGAACGACTACAATAAATCTATCATTATGATAATTATACAATGGAGAGGAAATGCCTTAAAGACTGATCACGCCCAGGCCCAAAAGACAATCCCTTTGCTTTTAAAACGGACATGAATAGTCTCAAAGACCTTTAGATGAAATAACGAATGAGCATGACTTAGAATAGAAAATGAGTCACTGCTGAAATTCATTGCATATTGCGTGTTTTTATACAAATGGTCCGTTATAGCAGAACCGTACGTATTACTTAAAACATTCGCCGGTAGTCATTCAAACACGTCTGATGTAACACGATTAAATTATTTTTTTTTCTGATTATTTTTGGTATATTTTCCATTCGCCGCGCGGTCTTTTGTATATCAGCTAGCATGTTCTATAAAATGGCGCACAAAAGTTGTCGTTCAGCCACCTTCATCTTAAGCGCTTTCTAACGGTGCGAGCGATTATCATTTGGACGCTATCTAATCCAAGGTGCAAGCCGATATAAAACAGACCGCTCGGCGAATGGAAAAGATATCCAGAAAAATCGGAAAAAGAAAAACTCTATCGTGTTAAATCAGATATGCTTGAATAATGACTTGCTGCCAAAATATACATACACACACACATATATCTATATGTTTGTGTGAGTGTGTGTGTGTGTGTGCGTGTGCAAAGGACTACTTCATATTTCAATTAAAATGCTTTAGCAAAAAAATGGTTACGATGATTATAATGCACCATGAACTGTTATATATAATAGAGTAAGAATTGCGTAGTTTCCACTTGGAATTTGAGTGAAAAGGGGAATATTTTAGTAAGTAAATAAGTGTCGATAGAAGCTTCTGCTTCGCCATAATTTTGAGATATTCTAAAACGATGAAGCCTCTATATGATTAGTTGTTTTGTATATCATGAAGTGTTGTCTTTCTCTCACATACAGTCTCTCTTATCCTCAAATAGCCACCTAACGTATGCTGACCACGTTCAACGTCACTTTTCTTTGATGGTCTAACGGAGACCTGTGTACTAATATAATTATGCTTAATTGCCGGAGTGAATCTGCCGTATTATTTTATTTAACTTCTTGAAGCCAGGCACAAGGTTAAGCTTATGGCGAATTATTATCTCTCGTTGTTATTGTAAGGCAATTTGATTATCTTTTTCACTCCCCACTTTTTAGGATGGTATCGCCCGTAGAAAAGTATTTTGAAAATTCACTCTGATGTTGCTGCTTGCTGTACAAGACAATTTTAACGAAAGTACACTTTCTTCTTTGTTCTACGGTCAAGGATCAAAGTGTAGTATCTGTTTTATCCTAAGATAGTAAATTAATATCGTGGGGTCTGCGTTCGCGCTTGACGTCCATAGATTAGAAATATGTTACAAACACTTAAAAGAGTTTTGTATATAAAAGTACATGAACACACATACACACACACACACACACACACACACACACACACACACACACACACACACACACACACACACATATATATATATATATATATATATATATATATATATATACTATTCAATGCAATTTACCGGAGAACTGGGAGGAATATATATGTTTGTTGAACTACAGTTACTAATGATGTCGTGGGTTCTGTGTTTGTACAGAACGTCCATAGAAATCACGGCAGTAATAAATAATGTAAGAATACAATTCTGCAATATTAATCGCTTGCACTAGTATTATATTAATGTGCTTGCGTAAGTATATATATATATATCAATTTTACTTAAGAAATGTTCTATCCGTATTTCCTTATGTATGTGTGTACATCTATGCCTATGTTTGTTTAATGGAAGCGATGTGTGTATGAAAAGATCGGGAATATCATTTGCTGAACAAAATAGGGTAGATATAATATATAGTGATTTTCTACATTAATCAATCAACATATATTAAAAGGAGCGTTGTTCTATCGATCCCTTTTCATGACTTCGCTTTTCCCAACGGCGATCACGCATTACCAATAATCGGTAGTTTGCAATTGACAGGATTCAGATGAAATCCATCAAACTGCTAAATTAATAATAGTAAGGGTCTATAAACACACACACACATACACACGTTTCACTGTTCATGCGAAACACTATTGTTTTTGTTATGATCCTCTGTAAACTTACTACATTAGTTGAACAAATAATGAATAAATACTTTGACTGATTACGGTTTAGGTAAAAAAAATCTTTGTATATTTTTATCTATTTCTTTCCAGACGTACTTGCATATGTTTGTGCTTTTTGTATATAAAGTTTCGCATATGCTCGACTTTTCTTTCTTTAAATGTGTTTTTTCTTGCGTATACACGCACACATACACACACAGGCACACACACACATATATAAATGTATTACAATATATATATATTAATATATATATTATAATATCTATATATATTACTATATATATTATAATATTATGTATATTATAATACATATAGATATAATATATATTACAATAAATACATATATAATATATATATATATCATAATAAATAAATAATATATATACATTATAATAATTATATAAGATATATATATATATGTTTCATAATATATATTATAATATACATATATTATAATATATATATAATATTATAATATATATATATATACTTATTTTCAATACCTACAAACAATGTTTTATATATATTATAATATCTATCTATATATATATATATATATATATTACTATATATATATATATACTATAATATTATATATATTATAATACATATAGATATATCATATATTACAATATATATATATATGTATGTATTATTATAAATATGTATATACATTATAATATATATATGATAAAAAATATATATATATATTTTATAAAATATATATATATATATTATAATATAGGTATATTATACTATATATATATAATATTATAATATATATATATATATATATATATATATATATATATATATGGTGGATTCTCTCATCGAAGACGATGAATGAGGGTTCAGTATGCAATCTTCAGCAGCTCGCAAGATCTGTGACACCACATGCGTAATTGCAATCCTGTAGACGTCCGGCACACTCCTCCGCAGATGGTGAACTTTCATATGCTCGTAAGTCAAAGATGTCTTCTCGAATGAACAGATAAGCCTGCTTTGCTGCGTGCTCTGAAACCACAATGGCATACATATTCATTTTTAGGTGGACGTTTCTTGTGTTTTGCCTTCATATTTGCACGAAGGGTGTCCCTATGACAAAAGCCGGTTATGTTCAAATTCTTTGGTCCCCAGGAAACACGTCTTACTCCATTTTCTGTGATCCTCTGCTGCACTCTCCCAGGAAGAGAAATTCCACAACGTTTCAGGTTGTCTTTTAGTTTATCTTTGTAACGGAGCAGGAGGCGCCCTATTGGACGGACAGAATTTGTCAGTTGCCAATAAAAAAGTTTCTTAGGAACTCTTGAGTCATCTATTCTTACAAGATGACCCGACCACCGCATTTTTATCCTGATCAAAAATGATTCAATACCAGTGATTTCACATCTCTCCAGTAATTCACTATTCGGAACACAATCCTGCCATCCAACATTGCAGATAAAACGCAGACATCTCATATGGAAGGAGTCAAGCTGATTTATATGCTTGCGGTATAAGGTCCACGTTTCGGCACCATACAGAAGAGTAGGCAGAACAACAGATTTGTAGACTGCCACCTTTACTTTAAGGGACACATCGTGGCTGTTCCAGAGTCTGTGTCGCAACCTACCAAATGCCTCACTAGCTTTATTAATTCTACATTGGATGTCTTTTTTCAAATTTAGCATCATCAGACACAATAGAGCCGAGGTATGTAAAAGGAGATACTGTTTTCAAAGCTTCACCATAAACATATACCACTGGTTGTGAAGAGGACTTAGTGTTTGGTCTTGGCTGGTGAATAAGTTCAGTCTTTTTTATGCTAATTGTAAGACCGAAGGCCTTACATGCACCAGAAAAGCTGTTGAGGACGTTCTGCATGTCATCAAGACTATGGATGACAAGAGCACAGTCATCAGCATAAAGCAGGTCAAGAACAGAAGTCTTGGTTTTGGCCTTGAACCGTTGCTGGTTAAATAATCCTCCACTTGATCAATACTCAACACCTATGCCTCCTGAGGTGTTCCTGAAAGCTGTCTCAAGCATCACCGAAAAGAAAAGAGCAAACAGGATCGGAGCAAGGACACATCCTTGCTTAGTTCCATTTGACACTTCAAATGGTTCACTTTGTTCACAGGCAGATCGTACTATCGCCAGCATTCCCCAGTGAACAGAGACCATCACATTCAACATCTTGTCCGGAATACAAAGCCTCCTAAAAACAGTCCACAGGGCATCCCTACAGACGGTATCAAATGTCTTTATATATATACATATATATATATATATATATATATATATATATATATATATATATATATATATATATAATTATTTTTAATACCTGCAAAACAAAAGTTCAGTGCAGGGAATTACGATTACAGCCGGTCGGGGGATTCGATCCGGACCACGAAGCTATCCCTGACTCCATTTGCAATGATCAAACTTATTATTATTATTGCTTTTTTGTTTGTTGGCTTTGTTTTTGAGTTTGCATAATAATATTTTGCAAAGGAAAAATCAATAAAACAACTAGAAAGAGCCGAAAGACTAGCATCGTGTTCTATTAGCATGATTTTATTATAAAAATTAATAATTAATAATGAATAAATTAATAATTAATTTTTAAAATAAATAATATATTGATAAAATAATTAGTATTTTGGTGAATGAACAATTACAGAATAATTGATTTGTCAGCTGCATAATTAGTTCAGAGAATGAATAATAATTAGTTAACAAAATGAATAGATACAAAAACAAAACAAAAAATATCATAACACAAACAAACTATAAATAACAATTTTGCAACGTACAGTAAATATTAACAGACGCGCGTGTTTTTGTAGTAAAAATAGCGAAATCATAACAAATAAAGATGAGTAATCTCTTTTAGATTAAGAAGGAATCCGGATGAGAAGGAAATTATCATGGTTATAAAGGATATAGAAAACAAAGAGTGAATTAATAGAAATATATAAAAAATATGTAACGAACTAATAAGTTAATAAAATAATATGGCAACGAAAATGAATGAATATATAAAAGAATTTTAGAGAACAGAAGAGAAAGAAGGATAACACGTAGGGAAGTAAAGCCCAACCGTGGAGCATGCATTGTCTAACCATCGCGAGCGCTTATGATAATGGAAATGGCATAAAAATACATGTTGTTTTATGCAATATATACATATATATATATATATATGTGTGTGTGTGTGTATATATGTATATATATGTATGTATATATATGTATATATATGTGTGTATATATGTATCTATATATGTATATATATGTATGTATATATATATATGTATATATATGTATATGTATATATGTATATGTATGTATATATATGTATGTATATATATGTATATATATATATGTATATGCATATATATATATGTATATATATATGTATACACGTGTATATATATATATGTATACACGTGTATATTTGCTTGTGTATATGTGTATTGGGGTGGATGAACTCTTTTTCTGGGTCAACGGTCAACTAGCACCGTGTATATTTGTGTGTGTATATGTGTATTGGGGTAGAGAGGGCTCTCGTAAGCCGTGGTGAAGCCAACCTTTCTAGGAGAAGCAAATCTCTTATTTAAAAAAAACATAAAGCGGAATACCATTACTCGCATTAAGCTGGTCTGCAGTTTAATTTGTTGCTGGCTATCTTGCTCTTGCTTGTTGCTGGATCTTAACATTTTGAACCGAGAGAGAGACTTAGCTGTCGTACAAATCTAAGACTCTGTAACATCATATTTGTATAGATACTCTATCAGGCATTTGGGTTCATGGATTTTAAATGTCTGAGGGAGTGGCACTCATCTTACAAGACGTTGCAATCATCATATATATGTATATATATATATGTATATATATGTATATATATATATATATGTATAAATATATATATATATATGTTTATATGTATATATATATATATATATATATATATATATATATATATATATATATATATAGATTTGGTTGGATGACCGCGTCCCTTAGTGAGACGAAGTAGGTCCATTTCACAGTCGGATTTCGGCGCGGTTTGCTTGATCTGTGTTGGTTAATAGAAATGCTTGTGTGCGGGGAGTTGGCTCAGTTGTTAGAGTGCTTGTCTTGCATGCAAGAGGCTCGGGTTTCGAATCCTTAGTTCGGATGTGTCTAACTGTTGAGCCCAAATGAGGGCAAAACTCGAGGCTTGGACTTCCGGTTCTTTGACTCTCATAGCTCTTGTTTGCTGAGACGTTGTTTGTCTGTGGAATTTATTATATATATATAATTATTATTATTATTATTATTATTATTATTATATATAGGCGGCAAAAAGAAAGTCCGCACCTTTAATCATTTTCAAAAACTGCAAATTTAAGTTCAATTTAATCTAACTGTTTTAAAAAAAATCTATGCCTCATTTGATTGGCCTTTTATTCTTCTATAATTTTACTTGTTCATATTTCTCTTTTATTTAAAATAGTCTAGTGTTCACGTCAATTTAAAGAAAAATAACTTCAAATTGAGGAGGCTAAAAGAATTTCCGCGCAATGGAAAATTGTTATTTAAATGTAACTTTAAGACATTAATACAACACAAATACAACCGGAACACAATGAACTAGTAAATATTTAGTAGCAGAGCCCTTCTGCAATTTGGCAGTCTGCAATCTTTTTGGAATTCCTTCAATTAGACTGCAACAATAACCCTAGGAAAGGCATCCCACTTTTCTTTCATTTTTGTCCAAAGTTCTTCCAAATTTGAAATTTTATCATTGCGTACTGTTGCTTGATATAATACCATACATTTTCAATAGGATTAAGGTCTGCAGATTGTGCAGGCCAATCAAAACCTGGAATATCATGTTTTTCCATGGACCTCTTGACATTGTCAGCTGTGAAAATGGGAGCATTATCCTGCATGAAGATGGAATTATCATCCAAATTCCGACCAAAAAAGGTAGAAAATGCTCAGTCCACATATTGATCGAATTAATTCGAACTTGCAAGCGGACTATAGGCCCTGGGCCATTAGTACTAAAACTGGACCTCCACCACCTTGCAGCATTGAAACTGAGCACTTAGGGTTAAATTATTCGTCTTTCCTCCAACGGACATACTGTCTACCATCACTGCCTTGCCTACTGAACTTGTTTTCGTCGCTTAAAAGCACTTTTGACCAATATGAAGAGTCATGATCTTCATTGCATCTGACGGAGTCCAGACGGCGCTTTCTGTTCTTTACAGAAATTATTGGTTTGCGTCTTGCAACATATTCTCGCAAATTAAATTCATTTAATCTGTTCTTAACAGAAGAATGATAGCATTTTTAACAAGAGTGTACTGTTGTTCGATTTGGGGAGCTGTTTCAAGTCTGTTTCTTAGGCTGCGGATCTTGATAGCATTGTTTTTCTTGTTAGAAGTAACTCTAGTACGGCCAGATTTAAGGGCATTACGAACACTGCCGGCGTACTTTTACACTGTCTTTCGTACAGTTTCTTTATCACATTTCAATCTGCAGCCGATTTTTCGATTGGATAAACCTGAAAGGTGGAGATTAATGAACTTCTGACGATCAACAAGAGAAAGTGGTTGCATATAGAGTAATTGTTACGTTGTATAACCTGGAAAAACACCAATTACGATTAGAGATGATTTGTTGCCTGTTGGTGAATATTTTAAACTGACTTAGGGGCGATAATTGATTTTTAGCGAATTTGTTGCTGCAGACTTTCTTTTTGCCTCCTCAATTTGAAGTTATTTTTTATAAATTGACGTGAACACTAGAATATTTCAATTAAAAGTCAAATATGCACAGGTAAAATTATAGAAGAATAAAAGGCGAATCAAATGAGGTATAGGTTGTTTAAACAGTTACATTAAATTTAGCTTAAATTTGAAGTTATTGAAAAAATTACAAGTGCGAACTTTCTTCTTACTGACACTATATATATTTATATATATATCCATGTATATATGTGTATATATAATATATGATATATATATAATATATATGGCATGTGTATATATATATATAATATATATATTATATATAATATATAAGGGAAAGGTAGTTTGTTTGAAGCATTGCTGGTAATTAACATATAATTGTATTAGAATGTTATAGCTATGTGGGTTACCAATATGAGAAGTGGTGGGGAAAATGAACAAAAATAGACAAACAGGTTAATATATTTTAGAATATTGTAATACCGTACATCTATTTATTTTTCAAAACCGCATATAACATCACATATAAAATCAGTAATCAGCTTTGAGGATCGGAATGGTTAATGTCTTTGATATTTCTGAATAACATTCCTTTGTCAAAAAGTAAAAAAAAGGTGTAAAAACTGGTGAGTTTTTCAAAAGAAAGAAACCGCCGTAGTGATGGAACTGGAAGATGAATTGGAACTACCAGGCAGAAAACAAAGTCAAATTAATAATGATGGGTTTTAGGTTCTAATTAAATCTGATATGTGATAATAGATAATATTTTACTTTGTTAATTTATCAGTACTTTATTTAATTTTTACTTTGCACAGACATATCACATCTTGCAACAACACACTTCATAACATCCATGTCAACATTCTCGACTCAGGTAGAAACCTGGGTGATCTAAGAATTGCGGAAGCCTTACTTATCCATAGACATAAACCTTCCATAAATAACAGACATGAACTCAGTTCCACCTTTATCATATAATATACACCCTTCATATCCCATACACCCTGTTGTCGCCCCTCCCTACTGATGGTTTTTTCTTCTATCCCTACCTTTCCCTATCAATTATATTCATGTTATTTATCAAAATAACTGATCAAATACTAAATTATATTAGCCCTATCAATCTTTACTAGCTACAAGTCCAGATTATCTGACACCACACCCACTTATATCTATTTGTACCCTTACACACACAGGCATGTTCTGGTGTGTGTGTGTGTGTGTGTGTGTGTGCGTGCTAACAATAACAAATAACCAACACATAATTGAATGTACATTTACTGCATCCGTTTGTGTACATTGGTTTACTAACTCCCTGGTGACCATGGCTACGCACATAATGCTAAACTCTATAAAACTTTAATATTACACTCACTGCCTGCGCGTGTGTATACATTTGTATGATAAAACCTGACTTCAGAAGTGTGTATTATTAACAACAACAAAAAATGAAGAAAAAAGAGGGGAGAAAAGACATGCATAAACACACACACATACATACACACATATACACACATATATAATAAATTACAACAATAGTCATAATTACATATTGAAAAATAAATACTATTATGTAACCGAACGCGTCATATTTTTCTAGCGTATTTTAGTTATTTTGACATGTGAATAACATTATATATTTGTATATAAAGGATACCCCCGCTAAATCAATTATTAACCTAGATTATTAACTTGAGATTACAGGTGCTTTATTCTTAGCTTAATTTAGTTTAATATGAACTGTCCCTTAAATAATGCAATCTACAAAATTTCCACTACCTATGTTTACTACGTTATCATCACATTGACTAATGTATACCCATTAACGCTTATCCTCGCGTGGCCTCCGGGACTTGATAGGTGGTAATTCCTATAAAAACAAAATAAAAAAGAAACAAAAAGTAGGTAGAAGTACTCGAAATTTTGGTGTAATCTTAACATACGTATTAGATATCACTTAATAAATATTCCGCAAGTTTCAATTTTCTTTGGGGTAAAAAAATTTTAAAAATTATTTTGTCCATAATAAAAATCACATAATGGACCAAAGCATTATGTGACACAAGGTCGGAAAGTGACAGATAGGCAAGCTCCCTAAATAAATTGCCTCGGCAAAATTTGCCTGAGCATTCCCGTCGGCATTACCCGGTCGGGGTGCCTCAGACAACAAGCAATAAACTTACCTTACCCGAAAGCCGAATGGCAAAGCCTGGGAGGATGGACATCCTGGGTGATACCCAGGGGGCGTATCTCCGTCGGGCCGTGCACCTGTCGGGCTGAGTATATAAACGGATCCTTGACGAGTACTTTCTACCCAGTCTCCAAGCCGCCGAACCCGCAAGGAGACCCATCACTACTTATAATAAGGGTATGATCAAAGAAAATTCAGAAGTTCTTTTTATACACACTGACGATAGGAACTGGCCAATCGAATCGTGCCGGAATTACTCCATAAAAGTGTCGGATCGTTTAGAATTCTCGCACATGATTTTTCGTGTGCAGACGAAAAAGATCTTTGTTCTTAGACTTAAACTTTTAAAAGTGGAAGATTTAAACAAATTATCTGCCTACATCTTTAGGGCCTATAAGGATTAGTTACCCACCGGAAAGTTTCCTTAAATTAAACAAGGCTTTCAACCCAAAAGTAATCTTTATAATGATAGTACAAAACTAATCTGTTCTAGAAAAACTAACTTCACTTGTTTTGGGGTGAGTATTTTTTTCATATATATATATATATATATATATATATATATATATATATATATATATATATATGTGTGTGTGTGTGTGTGTGTGTGTGTTTGTATGTGTGTGTCTGTAAGTGCATTTATGAATGTATGTGTGTGTGTATCTGTAAGTGCATTTATGAATGTATGTGTGTATGAGCACGTGTGTGTGTAAGTTTTTTGTTCTATGGGAACAATATGAATTACTTTTGTTCATAAGCGATTTATTAAATCGCCAGACTTTGTCGGTCAATAACTGCTCAGTAATCCATCAAAATTAAACAGTCCCCGATATTTTGAATGAATAATTTTCCCTTTGACTAATTTGGTACCCCCTAAATGGGGAGCGCCATATATATTATTTTAAAAGTAATATATATATATATATATATATATATATATATAATCCTCCCTAAGACGAAACCGTTCAATTTGCCTAGAATAACTGCCACTACACACACATATATATGTGTGTGTGTATGTGTGTGTGTGTGTGTGTGTGTGTGTGTGTGTGTGTGTGTGTGTGTGAATAAGAACAATATGAATTACTTTTGTTCATAAGCGATTTATTAAATTGCCAGACTTTGTCGGTCAATAACTGCTCAGTAATCCATCAAAACAAACATCCGTCGTCTCAGACTGTCCGATTAAACAGTCCCCAATATCAATTTCCTTTGCTTAATGTTTTATTTTCTCGTTTCCAATTAATCCCATTCGCCTCAATAACACGAGAGTAATCGCTTACAACGAGAACGTAAATTGTTCCTGAAAGACATTCGAGTTCCAAAAACTTACAATTCTAAAGCATTTATTCTCATGAATGAAAATGTATTAACTCCTTCCCTTCCACCGTAGAACACCTGTATCTGTTAACTACAACACCTATTATAAGCGAAAATAATAGAAGTGATAAACATAATTTTTAAAAGAAGTAGATAAAATAAAATAAGAAGGTAATGTAGTTTGCTTGAAGCTTTGTGTGTACTACATATATATGTATATATACGTAGTATATACACATACATATATATGATATATATAGGTATATATATATATATATATATATTTTATATATATATATATATACATACATATATATATATATATATATATATATATATATGGCATAATAACGTTGGATTATCGAAGTTAAGCAATATTGAGCCTAAGCAGTACTAGATGGGAGACAATTTGGGAATAAGAGGCGCTGGGAACCACTTGTGTATTTGATATTCTTCTCTCTCTCTCTCTCTCTCTTTCTCTCTCTCTTTCTCTCTCCCTCTTTATCTCTCTCTCTATATATATATATCCTTCTCTTTCACTTTCTTTATTTCTCTCTCTTTCTGTCTGTCTCTCTCTCTCTCTCTATATATATATATATATATATATATATCTTTGACGACCGCACAAATTAAAAAAATCAGCAACAGCACCACGAATCTAATGAAAACGCTAATCAGCAGCCTCATCACTGCCAACAATGGCAAAATAGTGAATCACAAACTTCCCAAAATCATTGGATACCTCTATAGAACCGACAAAATCCATAAATCCAACTCTCCTCTCCGACGTATCATCTCACAAGTTACCACCCTAGTCTATTTACTAACAAAAGGCATACATGACATTATCAGCCCATATGTACCCAGTAGATATATTGTAAAACTTACACAAAAACTCTTACAAATTCTTAAATCTAAACAACCTGCACGCCTGTGGAACTCTGTTCCGTCTGCCTGCTTCTCTCCGGACTACAACTTGGATGTCTTCAAGTCCAATGTTAACAAATTCCTAATGAACCGTCCCCTTAATTAAACACTTCAGCAAATCTCCACGCTAACGTAATGTACTTGCAATAACCCTTATCCCTGAGTGGCTTCCGGGCCTTGATAAGTTGTGATCACTGTGTAAAAAAAAAATTTTTTTAAACCTGACAACAAAATAATCGCCTTTCTTGATGTAGAAAGCTTATTTACAACGTTCCCATAAAAACTACAAACACCTATCCTTCCCTCCCCCTAAAATGAGCGAAAAATACTTTAAAAAGTGCTTCTAATGTGCACCATCAGAGTACCCTTCTACAACCACACAGGGAACATTTACTCATAATAAACGGCGTAACCATTGGTTCGGTTCTCCAATCTATCTTCAGTGAATTCTACATGAGTCACCTGGAGAACGTTATACTTAACATCACTAAACCCTCTATTTTTGTAAGGGATGTAGAAGATATTCTCCTTCTTGCTAATAACAGCCAACAAATATTTACACTTAACGACCTTCTGCAAAACAACTTCGTACTCAAATTCACCGTTGAATTGAATGTTAATAACAAAATTTCTTTTCCCGACGATTTATTGACACTTTCAATAAAACATTTAGCACTTCCAATTACAAAAACACCTACCTGATATAATCCTTGCCTTCTAAATTTCAAGAGTGGATGCCCCCACCGATACAAAATAGCCATCATCAAAACCTCCTCAACCGAGCAAAACTTATCTCTTCCAACAAAAAACACTACTCATTGAAACAAAAAACATTAAACAAGTTCTCATCAACAACTGTTCCCCAAATTATATTGTTGATCAACACATAAACTCCATGCTTAAAATATGTAGTTAAATAACACTCCTACTACCAGTAACACCCTCCAACACCATAACTCCAATACAATCAACCTATTCTATCGCAATCAAATGTACCCGGGTTTTAAGATACAGAAATCGCTATCATCCAGAGATACATCTCCCCGTGTAGACAGCAATAACATTAAATTCATCATTTAATATAAAAAACTTTAAACCCAAAACCTAGTTATAAAAACAATCCCTTCCCTCCACTCAAACCATTAGAACGCACCAACTTCATCTATCAGTCGAAAGGCCCTTTGAGAGAATGTAACTCCTATAACAATAATGCAACTAGTAATTACGTCAGACATACGACCACTACATTATCACGCCGCCTCACCTACCATAATGTCGAACCCAGTGTCATCTTCCAACATTTACATAAAAACATCACTACCCCCCTAAAACTTCAGAGAACTTCTAGTTAACAACACAATACATACTACACCAGGAAACGAACGTTAAAAAAACTCAAAATCTTAAAGCTGTTTATATCAAAACGCAAAAACCCTACATAAATCAGTTAACATTTCAGAATAGTGCCAAAACACTCAAACCCACCTGTGCCCGCTAGTGACCCTAGAACATGCCGCTAGTGACCCTAGAACATGCCGACTCTGCTCACTTCCCCCTACCACACCATGAACCGTTATATGCAAGAGAGTAAGGATTGCGTAGTTTTCAATTTGAATGTGAGTGAAAAAGGGAATATTTATTAAGTAAATGAGTGTCGATAAAATCTTCTGTTTCACCCTAATTGTGGAATATTCTAAAATGATAATGCCTCTATATGAATAGTTGTAATAGTTTTGTACATTATGAAGTGTCCTCATTCTCCCACATACAGTTTCCGGTATCCTCAAATCGTCACCTAACGTATACTGACCATGTTCAACGTCGCTTATTCTTGATGATCTAATGGAAGTCTGTGTGCCAATGTAATTATTGAGCATTTTTATATGGTTAGAATTATTCTATAAATATTAATATATATATATATATATATATAATATATGTATATACATATATATATATATATATATATATATAATTATAAAACTCAAATGATCTTGTAATGAGTGTTATAATCCAAAATCCAATTTACGACTTCCGGTTGCGCATGAGTACCTAAACAAATAATCAACGCGACAATAAAACGTATTGTTTTACTGTGTATCTTTTCGGCGTCCCAATTGTTTTGCTTTCGCATTTATATCATCCATATAAACACTTGTTAATACTTTCTGCATTTTTTACATCCGTCATTTCAGTATTATGTTTACGTTATTCTAACGCAGTTTTCTTACAAATATATCTACGTAAACCCGTTAACAACCATAAGAGCATTTCACAACAGCGATTTAATCACCGCCTTTCTTTTTTTTAAATTTTCTTCTCCATTGTTTAATACACATTTCTTAAAAAAACATTCATACATTTTTTTCTACACTACCAACATAAAGAAATAATCTCCAAAATATGTTTTTTTTTTAATTTGCGTTACGAATAATTAATCAATGCGACAATAAAACGTATTGTTTTACTGTGTACCTTTTCACCGTCCCAATTATTTTTTTTCGCGTTTAAATTAAAAGATATATCAAAATTTGAATTTAACTTTAAGTATTATGGTATCTGCTCGGTGCACATTTAACCGTAAGTGTAAAAAATAGTGCTTGCGTGTTTATTTATTATTTATTTATTTAATCGTTTTCTTTTTACTCTTTCTTGTTACTTTTACTACTATGGGTACTTTTAAGAGTCTGCCTTGTTACATAAATATGTGTGTGTGTGCGTTCTTATCTTACACATTTCCTTTTGCCTTACCAGTCTTCCCGAGACCTGTATGTGCAATGTAATGTGAACATATCTGCTTGCCTTGGCCAGCGAATGATGCCTTTTGGTCGCTGGTCTGCCATGTCGCTGGGGAGTGGTACTACTGCAAACGGATGCATCAATGAACAACAAGATGAGGTTTGAAGTTTCAATCTTTTATTCAAGGCAAACCTAATATCACCGACCCTGGTTGTTGGGAGACCCGAAATCTCCGATCTGCTTTCTCTGCTGCCCAAAACCACTCTCCACCCATGTGGTCGTCAACCAGAATCCCGTGTCACCCCACAATTCCAGGTACATTCTATCTAGGTCGTTGAAGGGTGACTTGAGTTTGATGGCTGTCAAATCTAACCTTCTGATCTTGCTAACTCACTGATGGAGAATCAAAATATGCTTATATCTTTCTATTTCTAAAACTACCTATACAATAATTAAGCTGGGATTCCCAATACAACATCTCCTCCCCCATCATCTTATCAAAATGTATGGCCTGAATATACATTTTCAACTATCCACATTTCCTTCTAAGGGGAACACCTATATCCATCCGGATAGCGAAGAAGGCTGTCGCCATAATCCTCAATTCTCACGGCCTACGGCCGGTTCTTTACGTGTCAACGGTCTCCATCCTTTCATCATCTCACCAATCACCACGGTATTACACGATTCTACCGTCTTCTGCCCCAGCTACGTGGAGGAAACACACGTCTCCAAGTCTGGGGATTGCAAACCGCCTGTATTACCCCATAGCACGCGGAAACAAGGACGTTTGCACCTAAGCATCACTTGCTTAAGCTGGTCCGTACTAGGTACCAGAGAAACTTTCCAAGAAAAAAAAACATAAACCCCAGGAATCCTCCTGTACTTCCTATTTCATCGTCCGTAAGGATTCATAACCAAAAAGAAAATACTTCTATAGCCTTCACAGACAAACCCTTCTTCCCGGATTACACACAAACGTCATTACTCAGGCCCCACCCCGTCAGTCATACTCTTCACTGACACACTAATTATACAGGGGACTAACAGAAACCCCCTTCTATTGCTTCACAGAGGTCAGTTTCTAGTTCTAAGATACCCTCTATAATTCAGAAACATTTGAATCTTCCAGGCTCGCGACGTTTCAACCGTTCAACAACTCATTGAGGAAATGTCGACCATTCCCTAACTAGCGACTCAGAGACGAAGATTCCTATCTAGCGGATTTTCCATCGTGTAGTATCTCCATTTTATTGCCAAACGTTTCAGCCAACCAAATTTGGGAAATCCCGCTTTCGCACATCTTAAATTTCCTAATAAGGTATCTCAATCTATCTCCCCCCCCCCCATGTTGGGCATCTCAACCGGTCAATTCAACACAAGTCGTACTCAATAATATTTACAACATATAACAAAATATAATTTATATACATATATATAAAATTCACGACCTGTCATTACTTCGGTCTGAAATTCGCCTAAAGGACCACTGTTATCGAATTCTACCTAATTCACTGATCTTGTAACCTCCATTTATCATAGTCTGTTTTTTTCTCTTCCCAGTAATCGCCTAATTTTTTTTTTTATACTTCAATAATTATTCTAACAACATTTAATGTTTACTCGCAACAAACAGGCATCCGACACAAATCAAATCTGCCATCTCATACTACTGAATACAGATCCATCAATGAACAATTAGATAGGGGTTGAAGCTTCAATCTTTTATTCAAGGTAAGCCGAATATCTCGGAGCCTGTTTGTCGGGAGACCCGAAATCTCCGATCTACTTTCTCTGCTGCCAAAAACCACTCTCCGCCCTCGTGGTCGTTAACCGGAAGGCCTTGACCACAACCCCGTGTCACCCCACAATTTCCGGTACATTCTATCTAGGTCGGTGAAGATAGACTTGAGTTTGATGGCTGTCAAATCTAACCTTCTGACCCTGCTAACTTACTGATGCGAAATCAAAATATGCATATATCTTTCTATTTCTAAAACTATCGATATATTCCCAATACTACATAAGTATGGCAAACCACTTATAATTCAATGGCTGTAAGTTTCTTTGTTTTGTTTTTTTCCAAAATGAACAATTATACACAGAACGACTCATAGAAATCCATCTATATTCTTTTTTCATTTTTATATACCTTCATAGAAATGTTTCTCTAATGTCATAAAAAACTATTTCTTTGCGTCGCACATGAGTGTCACGCTTATACATTCAGTCCATGGCTAATATTACATACTGACCCAACGGGTCATGGGTAGTCTAGTATATATATATATATATATATATATATATATATATATAGAGAGAGAGAGAGAGAGAGAGAGAGAGAGAGAGAGAATATAATATGTCTCTATAATACTACTTCAGGACTGTAGATAATATTACCGCTGGACTGCTTCTCTACCGATAACATAGTATTTTTCAAATCAATCTTACTTGGGCATGGTCCCAAATAGAAGCCGCTTTTGTCCAAGAGGCGATGTGCCTAGTTAGAGATGGACGTCAGTAAATATAAAATGTCAACAAACTCTATTTATATACCGCTCCATTAGCAATCAAACTTAGTTATACTGATTGCTGACAATCATTTATGTCTCATAAACATTTGTCATCGAGTGTGTATTCGCTTTGATAATTTGTGTCCCAATAATAAAAATAGCTCTTAGTATTACGAGTGCCTATATGACTATTATATATGAGATGGAATTTCAAGTCGACACATTTTCTTGACTTTAAGAGCAACGTAAATATTTCGTTCGATACTACACTTCATTTTCCTATTACGGTCAATGAAAGAGAAATCATTCAAGACTGATAATTTTGTTATTTTCTTCTTGCCTTCATCAGGAGTGTCTCTTTTTGATTAGCTGGATGTTGCTTATATTAAAATCCGACGAATGTGTTATTCTACTCTCGTTGGGTGGAAACTAAATAAAAAAGGAAACATATACGGCATAATCATGTTCACATACCGGTTCCCGTCGGATCACTAAAGGTAAGCAACGTTGAATCTGCTCAGTATTAAAATGAGTGTCATTTTCGAATTTAAAGTAATGTATGTGCTCTCCGTTTATCGCGGCAGTGTTTCCAGTCTCCATTGGGCCTCTCCTTGCCATTGGACCCATGCAGTGCCGATTCAGGAGAAGTGTAGTAAATTGCGAAGCCCTTGCCCAACAATTACACACGCAGCTTCCCTCACAGATGGTATTTATTTTCTCTTAAGTCTGAACAGAGGTATCGGTCGAAGAGGAAAACTTTAGTATCTGTTCTGATACTTCACTATATAGGTTTTTGTTCTTGATCAGTAAAGAGGAAATCATTTAACAAACCGCGTGTTTAGCCCTGACTCTCTCCGCCTGTGAGAAGACAAGTAAACGCCTGAAATGTATTCTGAAAAAAATTACCAATTAATTTTTTTTTACTTTAGATCATCAGAAATTATAATAATTATTTACATATGAAAAATAAATTATTGACATAATTCTATGAATTCGTATGAATATTAGTGTAAACACTTACGAAGCATAACTTGGTTTATTTATGCTAATCTTTTGACGAAACGTGTGCTATATTTAACGGAAAATAACAGTAGAACATAATAAGTGCTGTTTCAAACATATGCACTTGGTTCTAAAGTAGGTCGTTCTTAAAATTAATTTAACCTTCAAAATTAATTAGTATATCGTTGTCAGGGAACAAACACGTTGTAATCTCAGTCACAGAGAAGACAAAGAATAAAAAAAAAAACTTCAACTCGCTTTTGTACTGTTGTTGTTCCTATTTACATTGCCTCCCCACGGAACAGAGTTAGACATCAGGGTCGTTTTTTAATGTGGAAAAAAGGAACAAAAATAAAAATTGTCTCAGCCGAGAAGGATTTCTCTTCCACTGAGAGAGAACAAGAAATTGAAGTGCAGCATCTGAAGAGCATATACTACACTTTGATCTTGGCCCAAAGATTGCTGTTGTACAACTACATTTATTTCCCCATTCTATTATTACCGCTGTAACCTCCCTTACATGATTGTCTTCTCAAGCGTCATCCACGATTATATCGTAATCTCGAACATGCTTACGATCTCTAATGTGATCCCCTTTTAAACATCTTTATTTTTCACTATCGGTGAATGATTTACTCATGCATTTGCACACGCGCTTATGCGCTGTATTACATTAGATCATATATATGACAAGTATTTGTTTATATGGGATTTGAAAAATGCTATGTTGTTATCGGCAGAGAAGCAGTACAAGGGTATATGTTCTACAGTTCTAACGTAGCACTATGTATACAGTGTATATACATAGATCACGTTATCGCATTGTCTTCTGGTTGTGGATCGAGACACTTTTGCCGAAGCGGCCTAATTGAATCGCGAAATATTTTTTTTATATTATTTGGATGAATAATTTTTCAGTTAGCGTTACTATAGCAGCTCCCTCTTTTATTCTATTGTAGTAATAACTTATCGAGGCTAAGAGCATCCTATAGATTATTGTTAACAAGACAGGAATGAATGTAAGACTATAGGTGATGAACATTATGAGAACACTAATTAGGAATCAACGTAAGGAATTTCGTTTGATAAATTTTGGAAGGATTCATGGTAAACATTTATTTATAAAGTATACACCCGTATACATTATTTATTGCAGTATAAATGTTTAATGATTAATTTTACAATGCCAAATAGATGAGTAAGTTTTTCCCCGGAATGAAACATAAAGATTTCTGTGTATTCGATTTACTATATATATTTTTTCGTAATGCATATATATATATATATATATATATATATATATATATATATATATATATATATATATACGTATATACAGTGATGATCATATTTATTGGCACGGTAAAATAAAAGTTAAATTTTGTCTAATAAATTCTAAAAAAGGGATTAAATTAAAGAAAATAACAAAGTATATTATGTATTTTTAACTGGCCTTTCCGATGCAGCAATCGGATTTTAGAAAAAATAAATAACAAAGGAACAACAAACATAATTGCAAAAAACCCTTGTTCAAAATTATTGGCACGGCTTTGTTTTTCTTTTAGTATCAGTATAATATCAATCAATTTCCGGTTTACGTGCTTTCTGAACTTTTTTATAGCCATATCATGCTTGTTTAACGCTAATTCAGTGAATAATTTTTTTCAGATAATTTTTAGATAGCGATTTATTTAAACTATTATAAGTGACTAAATTATAATTTTCAATCGCCATGGTTAAAACTAAGGAACACAGCGAAGACGTCAGGAAGCTTGTTGTAGCATGCCATACCAATGGGGAGGGCTATGATAAGATTCCCAAATCCACTGTTAGAGCCATAATAAACAAGTTCAAATCGCAAGGCCACGTTATGAGTTTAGAGGGTAGAGGGAGAAAAAGGATTCTTTCCCCAAGAGATGAACGGAAAATTGTTCGACAAGTAAAACAAAACCCAAGGATCTCTGTTGGGGAGATTGTTGATGAACAGATCACCTCTGGAGTGAATGTATCTCGACATACAGTTGGTAGAGTTTTGAAGAGAGCTGGTTTAAAAGCATGTCGTCCGAGAAAGACTCCCTTATTGAAGCCTATGCACCTGAAAGCAAGGCTAGCCTTTGCAAAACGTCATATTGATAAAGATGTTGCATTCTGGAAACGTGTTCTATGGACTGACGAAACAAAAATAGAGTTATTAGGCCATAATAAAGTGTCTTATATTTACAGAAAATCTGGCGAAGCTTTCCTGCCTAAGAACACCATACCCACAGTGAAGCACGGTGGAGACAGTTTGATGTTTTGGGGATCCTTTGCTGCCTCTGGACCAGGGCGACTTGTTAAGGTCACAGGTAGCATAAAAAAGGAGGATTATGTTAAAATATTGGATGAAAACCTGAAAGACTCTGCTAAAGAGCTCTCACTTGGTCGTCGTTGGTGGTTCATGCAAGATAATGACCCAAAGCATTCGGCTAAACTGACTAAGAAATGGCTTGAGGACAATCATATTAATGTTTTGGAGTGGCCATCACAAAGCCCAGACCTTAATCCAATTGAAAATTTATGGAGAACATTAAAATTGAGGGTAATGCAAAGGAAGCCTAAGAATCTTATTCAATTGGAGGATTATTGTCAGGAAGAGTGGGCTAAAATTACTACTGAAGAGTGCAACAACTTGGTTGTAAACTATGAAAAGCGACTGAGGAAGGTAATCAAGGCCAAAGGCTATACAATTGATTATTAAATAAATCGTGCCAATAATTTTGAACAAGGGTTTTTTGCAATTATGTTTGTTGTTCCTTTGTTATTTATTTTTTCTAAAATCCGATTGCTGCATCGGAAAGGCCATTTAGAAATACATAATATACTTTGTTATTTTCTTTAATTTAATCCCTTTTTTAGAATTTATTAGACAAAATTTAACTTTTATTTTACCGTGCCAATAAATATGATCATCACTGTATATATATATATATATATATATATATATATATATATATATATATATATATATATATATATAAAGACAGAGAGGAAATTAGAGTGACGGAAAAACATCATAACAAATTACTGCCGGATGTTAAGAAAGCGGCGAGGATGATTGTGGAAGATAATAAGTAAGATATAAATGGACAAAACTAATAAATCGGTATTTTCAACAGAGAGGAAAATAATAAAAATAAACTTAATAACCATGAAAGCCGGAGTTTGACTTTGTTTTTCGTATTTGTTGGAGAGTTTTGTAGTCACAAACTTAGCGTGATAAAATTCAACCGCACAAATGACAGTTTAGGCTTCTCACCATTACACTATTCAGCTTCCTCTGTATGGGTAATGAATAAACGATATATATATATATATATATATATATATATATATATTCACGATTCCGTTTAATCTTCCCAATACTAATATATATATATGTGTGTGTGTGTGTGTGTGTGTGTGTGTGTGTGTGTGTGTGTGTGTGTGAGTATGTGTGTATGTGTGTGTATATATATATATATGTATATATATATGTGAGTATGTGTGTATGTGTGTGTGCATATATATATATATATATATATATATATTAGTATTGGAACGATTAATCGGAATCGGGAAATTTGGGGATATCGGAATCGAAAAATTCATGCCTATTTTCCGATGCCAAAACGATTTTTTTATTGTCTTTTTTATTTTATTTTATTAAAAGTAAAACTTTCCATAGCTGGTAAATAATCATAAAGTAATAAATATTTATTGATTTTAAAACAGAAGTACAGCTAAAATCGATAGATCATCCTCCACAACCGTATTTTGACGTTTAGGAAAATATCTGCATATGTTGCATGCGTTTTTTTTTTTTACGAAATTTGGGAAAAATAAATCTTATAGTTAAATAATTAGAGATTTATAAATAATCGGAATCGGAATCAGTAATTGTATCGAAATCGAGAATTTAGCACAGAATGTTTCATTCAATCGGAATCGGAAAAAAAGTAAAGGAATCGTCCCATCACTGTAATATATATATATATATATATATATATATATATATATATATCATTATTATTATTATTATTATTATTATTATTATTATTATTATTATGACACCTACTTACTAGCTAGCTCTACCAACATATTGAGCACTGTTGAAGTAAATACTTTAAGTTTACGCATAATTTTATACTTTCGTATATTAATTTATGTGATTAAATGGAGTAATCATATATATTTATATATATATATATATATATATATATATATATATATATATATATATATATATGGATATGTGTGTGTGCATTAGAGTGTGCATGCGTGTACCCGTGTAATAATATATATATATATATATATATATATATATATATATATATATATATATATATATATATGTTATATATAGTTATATATATGTTATATATAGTTATATATATATGTATATAGTTATATTTATATATATATGTATTTATATATATATATGTATATAGTTATATTTATATATCTATATATGTATATAGTTATATTTATATATATATGTATATATATATATATACATATATATATATGTGTGTGTGGGGGGTTGTTAGTGCACTTGTAAATAAATACCAATTGTTCTTAATTATAGAGTGTCGGCTCCTTCGTGTTCACCAGACTTGTGTCAGGAAGATTTTTATGGAGCTATAAAAAAGCATGTTCCAAGCTATAAAACGTGAAACAGGCGTCGTATTAAATAGAGTAATTGACTGTTAATGCGCATAACAATACCAAAGGAATTGCTTCGTGATGTAAGTTATTCCTTTGCTTCGTGATGTCAGCAGTTTCCCGATAAAAACGAACGTCATATTGAGATCATGGCGTGTCAGCAGAATAATGCGATGGTTCAATATCTTACACAGTTTAATATAATAGTTTTTACAAGCGCCTAATACATTGCTATTCAAAATATGTATACACCTTTTTGAGACTTCACGTCGATACACACAATGAAGAAGAAACTTGCAATACAATGAACCAAATTCTAAGTGCGTTTATCTTTGTTCGTTATTTATATAATGTGGAAACTTTGTGAAATACTTGTTTGAGTTTTAACATTACTGCAACACTTGGAACAATGCGTTATTATGGAAGTAATGCAGGATTCATCATAAGTAAGTATATAAAAATATTTTACAATGTAAACCAATCAGCCAAATGTATATAATTGTATTTCTACATATAGCGTGGACTGTGGCCCGGCATTTCCCGAGAAAGTATGTAAACTCTAGAAATTCCCGAATAAAAGTGTTGAACCATTTACGTATTTTCAACTGATGATAGTCCGTGGCGAACATAAGCTCCACAATGATACTGTTGAACAGTTTTAATGGCGAGTCTTTTTATTCTAACTTATGGGGTAAAGGTAATTGCCAATATGACTTCACAATATTAATGTAAAGCTTTTTTGGGGGCGATGGTCAACTAATGGTTGAAGTTTAATCAGCCACTTATTTTCCGTTTGTCAAGAAAAGAAGCGTGGATTTTATAAGGTAGTGTTGTCAAGTGTACCAAAGAAAAAACAAAATAAAGCGCATGCCTAAAAACGCAAAAATCGAAGAAATCAATATAAGAAGTTCGAATTAGAGACGTAAGTAATACTATATAGATACTGTTAAGGAAAATACTAAAGGTGAAAAGAGGGGATGCGCGTGTGTGAGAATTAGTGCGCCACACAGCGAATTGTAAATAAGTACGTGTACTTGACGTTTAATGATGATATGATAAATTTGCCAGCTCTTGTCTTTATTGATTTTTAAGTTTACATGCATACAGATGCTATGGAATAGATTTTGAAAGAAGAAAAAATACGAAAGGCGGAATTAAGAAGCGAATGATATTACTGGTGTTCTTGCTTGGATGGGTTTTATTTTGATAGGTGTTCGTAAATTATATTCTTATAATATTCTAATGATACTTTATTCGCGAATATCTGTAATTAGAATAAAGTTCAGTTATAAAGATGAAATAATGTAACTGAATATATCATTTTACTTGAGAATGTATGTCTTATTTAAATCACTCACGTGAGGACATGAATTTATTCGTAATTATTAAAATGTGTTAATTATTGTGTAATTACAGACATGATAATAGAAATGTATTTTTATTAGGAAATATGATAACAGAAATGCACTTGTTATTGTATAATAACTAAAGTGATGACAGAAATGCACTTGTTGTGTAATCACTCAGATGATAATAGAAATGAATTTGTTATCATGTAATGGTTCACGTGAAAATAGAAATGCATTTGTTATCATGTTATGGTTCACGTAAAAATAGAAATGCATTTGTTTTCATGTAATGGTTCACGTGAAAATAGAAATGCATTTGTTATCATGTAATGGTTCACGTAAAAATAGAAATGTATTTGTTATCATATAATGTTTCACGTAAAAATAGAAATGTATTTGTTATTCTGTAATGTTTCACGTGAAAATAGAAATGCATTAGTTTTCATGTAATGGTTCACGTGAAAATAGAAATGCATTTGTTTTCATGTAATGGTTCACGTGAAAATAGAAATGTATTTGTTATCATGTAATGGTTCACGTGAAAATAGAAATGCATCTTTTATCATGTAATGGTTCACGTGAAAATAGAAATGCATTTGTTATCATGTAATGGTTCACGTGAAAATAGAAATGAATTTGTTTTCATGTAATGGTTCACGTAAAAATAGAAATGCATTTGTCATCATGTAATGGTCCATGTGAAAATAGAAACGTATTTGCTATCATGTAATGGTTCACTTGAAAATAGAAATGCATTTGTTATCATGTTATGGTTCACTTGAAAATAGAAATGCATTTGTTATCATGTAATGGTTCACGTGAAAATAGAAATGTATTTGCTATCATGTAATGGTTCACGTGAAAATAGAAAGGCATTTGTTATGTAATGGTACACGTGAAAATAGAAATGTATTTGCTATCATGTAATGGTTCACGTGAAAATAGAAATGTATTTGTTATTCTGTAATGGCTAACGTGATGGCACAAATGTATTTTATTTAGTTATGATTCACGTGATAAGAGAAATGTATTTGTTTCATTAATGACTTTCGTGATGATAGACATATCCTTTTAGTGTGAAATAATCAACGTGATAACAGAAATGTATTTGTTATTGTGAAATGACCCACGTTATTTTAGGAATGTTGGAAAAACTATTCTTAAGATGGAAAAATTTTAATAGTTCTGTACCTTAATTTTTTAGACGTAAACCGTTATTCTTATAACCTATTATCTTAAAATACGCCATCAAATATAAAAGATAATTGAAGTGATCTACTTCTATGTATATTTGACTTAAACATTAATAAAAAGAAAATATGGAATAATAGTCAAAAATACCTTATCAAAGATAGTTTTCGGAAACTTTGTGAATTATTGGCATGATAGAAATAGATTTGTTATAGTGAAATGGCTCATGCGATTATAGAATTTTTTTACAAGGAAGTCACCACTTATTACGGCCCGAACGCCACTCGAAGATAAGGTTAAAGAAATATAAGGTGATAGTTTAGTATTCGTTAATGATATAGATTGGATAGAATTTGGATACTTTAAGGAAACGGCTGAACAAGGATGTTTTTACATTGGACTTGAAAGCTACCATATTTTAATAGGCAGGAAAGCAGGCCAATACAACCAAGTTCCACACGCGGGCGGTTCTAGGAAAGATGCTTGGTTCATAGAATCTGAGTTTAGAATAAGGCACAGATGGAGAGTGTGAAATATTCTTGATAGTGGTTGTAGCTAGTCGAGGTTTGTGTGAGAGTTTGGAAAGAGGGACCATAGATTGGAGCTCAGACGAGCAGTTGCCAGAAAAGTAACAATAGAGCCGAGACAGGTTCGTAATGTATCTTCTGTCGGAAAGGAGTTGCACGGAAAGAAAAGAATAGCAGCTACTAAGTTTCGAAACCAGTTTTGGACCCTCTCAACGCAGCATATGGCGCGGTTTGCATCTCCTGCTCAAATCTGGCAACATTAATGCATTTCAGGATGCACTTGGTTTTTATACAGATAGAGAATTGCATCGTTAGTTAGATATCTACTATAGCAGTACAATTATCTAATAATTTTTCAGCGGTGTTGGCAACAGATATGATGCATGTGTTCCATTTTAGATCAAGAGTAAAGGTTAGCCCAAGAAGCTTATCAATGCCTGGTGGTTCGTCAAGATAAGAGTTATTCATTTTAATTGGGGACAAATTGGAGTCAGAGTGATTATGGTTAAAACAGAAGTTTGGTTTTAGATGCATTAAAATTCAACCGCAACCTTTTTCCTCATTGCACCACGTGCTTAAGAGTAAAAGAGAAACAATCAGAAAAGTATTGACCATTGTCGGGCTTTGAAGTGTTGGCATAGATTTTGGTGTGCCGTCTGCATAAATGGACTGTTATTCTGTAATGCCTCACGTAATGATCGAAATGTACTTGTTATTGCGAAATGACTCACGTGTTTGCAGAAATGTATACGTGTTTCTGCGAAAATTCCTGCGACCTTCTCTCTATATAATCGTATTGAGAAAAACAGCTTCTTCGCATGCTTTGTGGAAACGTGCATCCGAAATTTATCTAAATAGCTTGCAGTATATATTGGCATATGGGGTCTAGTTTGGTTTACTATAATAGCCAAATAAAAGAGGAAGCATTTACCGATCAGACTAATAATCCTGTAATAAATAAGCGGTACCAATTAAAATTGCAATTAATTAAAATTGCAATTAATTAAAATTGCAATTAATTAAAATTGCAATTAATTAAAATTGCAATTAATTAAAATTGTGAAATTCTCGTTTGACGAATGTCAGCCCTTGGCTAGGTGTATCAGAAATTTCGTGAAAATAGTGAATAATTCCACCCCATCTTTCCAAGCTTATAACTCCTCGAAAAATGTAATTCAAGCCCTATTTTTTTTCAATTAAAGGAGCAAGGACCAAGGTTTCATTAAAAAAAAAACAATGTGTTTTTAAAAAAAAAAAAGGTTTTAAACTTCGGACTTTACAGGTAAATTTCTAAAAAACGGGGTTTTTTTGTTTTAAATTTTAATATATTGTTATTGACCTTTTCTCTTCAATTTGTGATATATAAGACTTTGAAACATAAATTAATTATTTACTTTTTAATAGAAACTTGAAAATGGGGGGGGGGGGCGTGAATTTAAAAAAAACGTTTGTCTAAAATATTATATTCGGTTTATTGGAAAGAACATAAAATTTCACATTGACCCTGAAAATATCGTAAAAATAGAATCAATAGAAAAATTTTGATAGATTTTTAAAGTTTAAAAATTGAAAATATTGAGTTCGGAAAATTCATTACTGTTTTTAAAAAAAATATATTTCTGTTACTTTTAAAACAACTTTAATGGTTTATTTTGGAAGTATAATCCATAAAGAAAATAAATAACCCACTTTTAACAGAGAAATTACGAGATTTTTATATTTTATTCGCAGTTTCGTGTTAGGGGTGTCAAAAATTCCTACAAAAATTCTGATACACCTAGCCCTTGGCTTCTCATAACCACTTTAAAATAGCAATTCTTAGCTCTTTTATTAATAGTGTGGACATAATATATATTTAAAATAAAAATTTAAAAATAAAATGAAATTTATTTCACAATGTTTACAATATAAAAATATACGATTTGCTCTTTCCAATCTTCAGTAAAAGAAATGCTGAAGTGCCAATAAAATTACAAACACAATCTGTATGATTACTTACCTCGGATACTGTATGCTACGATTTTTTATTGCTTACAATTTAATAACAGGAGACTACCCTGTCCCGTTGGGTCATAATTACTACCCTTATATTTTTTACTTGGATGTCATTTAAAAACCTCATGTAGTATGACATCTGTTTAGAAATTCTTACATAACTAAAAATAATATATCTCTATTTTCCTATACTTTATTTATGAATTTATTAGTGGATAAACATTTTTCAAGGTTAAAATCCAGATTTTTTTTGTGTCAGGCTCATATACGTATTTACGGTGTAAAAACAGACAAAATAAATACAAATTAGCTAAAAAAACAAAAAAAAAACAAAAAAAAAGCGTGAATCCTTGCTACTAGAGACATGTAAAACTATTGGAAAGTCGTTGAATCAATACACAAGAGAACGAGACAAATACAAACCAGACTCAAACTTCACAAAAAATTATCTAGAACAAGGTACCATGAGATTATTTCACTAATGATTAAAATATAATCGTCTTCAAGTCTAATATTAACAAACACTTATTAAGCTGCCCTCTTAAGTAATCAAATCCTCTTAAGTAAGCTTCTGCCCCTACCGACAATCGCTTCCAACCCTCTTATGCTAGCGTTCACAATCAAACTGAATATTGCTTTAACCTCTGTTCTCGAGTGTCAGCTAAGGCTTCGATAAGCTGTGACATTTTAATGAAACTATTTAAAACACTTAATTTATCATTTTCGTAGGAATTAGATAAATCTATTGCTGTTATTCGTTTCACTGATATCTTTATATTATTTTTTTTTCTAAAACAACATCGGGTACATAAAAAGGGGCCATGTTTCAGTTGGAAGAAATTGACTATGAACTCCTTGATAACCATTAAGCCACTGTCACCTCCCACATAGATTAAATAATATTTTTAAGCGCTTAACTCTATGGCCGTCTTGATTACTGTAACTAAGCGATTGACAGTAAAAACTGATATGTTGGAAATCACCTGGATATAAGACAGGCATACACACAGAAACACACGTTAGTCAATACTATTGATACGGATCTTAGTAGTTTCATAATGTACTCCAGCTTTACAGTTGGTATTAATAACCGTATCATTAACATGGTTGCATATTAGTGTTATTCAACGATGAACTCGATCGTAAAATCATCAACAGAGAACTGTATTAGTGATATAGATGTTTATAAAAAAAAAGGCCATGCGGTCTAGACTCGATCTTTTCATGCATCATTTATCTGTCTGTACATGTCGATGGCTGAGATACGATGTTGAACAGGACTAATGGTAGATAGCGGTCCGGTCAATTTAATTATGCGGCTTAGAAGCACTTGAAATTAAACCAGTTGCTGTTTAACGTAAGTGAAGGAAATGTATAAGAAGAATTGGCCGTGGTTAATTGAATCAAGTGGTATAGACGTTGCCTAAATGAATAAAAGCGTAAGTTGGAACAATTTCTTGCACGAACGACGAGGTTAAAAGACTTTGTTTTAAAACAATTCAACTCTATAGACTCAACATGTAAATGGATCAATCGTAGCCAAAGCGATCAGAAAGGTTACCTTTTCATTCGCGATGTATGCACATGCTGAACTCGATTTTTACTACTTACCGTCGGTTATAACCTTATAAACCTACGTGTTGAGCCAAAAGCCACCAAGGTCCTTCTTTTAGTCTCTTGTTCTTCATGAGACGAGTGTAGTACTTGGACGAAGATTGAAGTTTTCTCCCTTTGTCATTTAGCGAACGTCCTTACCATTATGTAAATTAAAAATATATTTTTATATATTTCTTATGTATGAGTGATTTAAATTGTATGGTTACATAATTTGAATTTATTTTGCAAAAACACATTTTATTCATTAACTGTTCTTTGTTATTGTTTTCCAATTAGTGTTTAGATTTTTATATTAAAATGGTTATGTTTATAAATATAGTTGTATTTCGTGGACGAAAGTTTAAGCATTTGGGTATAAATATAAATGTCACGCCTGTTTTGGTGATAGCTACTGGATTTTTTACAAACGTTTCTAAATTTAAACTAAAAAACAAAAACACTCCCCCCATACACATGCTTCTCTATTTCAAACGCACTCACTCAATTTCTCACTTACTTACTTACTTACTTACAAAAACACACACATGCACACACAAATCACCCTACACACTACGAATTTATTCCTTTTTCATTTCTTTTCGTTTGCAGTCATCTTAATTTTGTTTCACTTTTTCATTTTTTTTTCTTTTGGTTTTGCCCTTATCTTTTAGTTTCAACAAATATGAGACCTTATACGTTTCCATCCCTCCGTCTCATCCCTTTCCTTTGCTCACTTCACTTTGCTTTTCTTATACCATATTTTCATACATTCTGTTTCCCTAAAACATCTCATTCTCTCTCTCTCTCTCTCTCTCTATATATATATATATATATATATATATATATATATATATATATAGAGAGAGAGAGAGAGAGAGAGAGAGTTGAGTTGAGCATATTGAGAAGTGATACACGAATTACCATTAGCGTATAAGCGACGCTCTTTGTGTAAACAAATCGAGCGGCGGTATTTCGGACGATGTCAAAACATCGTTAAATTCACTACTCGTTCAGCGGCCGCCAATAGCGTAATGGTTAGGAGCCTTGACTGCCATACAGACAGTCGGGTTTCAATCCTGGCTTGAGGTGGTTGCCTGTCTAGCCGCACTGATGAGCTGTGAAACAGCGAAACAGTACTGTATGTGGATGACTATATATATATATATATATATATATATATATATATATATATATATATATATATATTGCGCCTTCTTTTCTCTGGTTAAAAGCATTGATATACATTTTTTTTCTAATCTAGTGGCTCTCAACCAGAGATAAATTTCAGATGCTCAGGGGGTCGGTAGTACAGATTAGCAAAGACAAATTAGTCCCAAAGTAACAAAAAACACAGTCTGCATCACCCATCTCGACTGAAAGGTTATATAGGATTTTATTTTTAGGAATTCATTCTGTATATACGAATATGGAAACATATAAGCATACGTAAATTTACCAATATATATATATAGGGGTCCCTTCCATCAACAAACTCATCAGAAATTAATACCTGGCTATTGACTATTATAGAACTAGTTCAAGCTCTATACACTAAATATTGCATTACCGATTGATTTAGGTTTGTTGAATATTTATATAAGTTGCAACCCAGTTCTACCAACAATTTCATGTGTTCATTTGACGTTTCCAGCCTATTTACCAATGTCTCGCTACAGAAGACCATTGGTATTTGTGCCTACTCATTTTAAATTAGCAATTTAACTCCCTCATCTTTCCCTAAGAACATATTTGTTGAACTCACGTTGATCTGTACTAAGTCAGTATCATTCAGCTTTGATAACCTTATGTACAGTCAGGTCGACGGGGTTCAGATTAAAAGCTCCCGTGTCCTGAATTAGTCGATATTTTTTGTAGGATTTTGTGAGTCAACACTGTTTAGTAATATATTGAAGGTCTTAATATATTTTAGATACATCGATAACAGTTTTGCTGCCTATGCTTCCAAGAGTGATGCAAAAATTTTCTATGATAATCTCAATTCTCTCCACACATTATTATCATTTACTAAGGAGAAAGAGAATGAAGGTTGCTTACTTTTCCTTGATGTCTTGATTGAACGTAGTATGAATTCTTTTCTCACTACAGTTTATCGGTTTTTATATGGGTTGGCGCCAATTTATGCCTTCTTCTAGAACAATAGGGCTTATTAAGACATTAGTGTATAAAATTTGTTCTTCCAACAAACTTGAACACGAATTGAATAATGTCAAATTCGTAATGATTATCCGGAGAATTCGATTTATTATATTTCTAATAATCAAATGGAAAAATACACTTCTCCTATAGCCCTGGCTCTGTGCAAGTGACCTGTTTATTTAAAACTAGCTTTGATTGGAGTAGCTGGTCAGTGTTTAAGCAGAAGTATTATCAAGTCTGTAACAAGTTTTCCCGTCTGTTGTATCACGGCTGGCTTTCGGTGTAAGACCTGCATTTCCCCTGGGTACAAGGGACGGTAGGCCCCACATCACGCAAAGTAATATTATTTATGAATGTAATCGCCAGTGCGCTGCTGGCTATGTGGGTCGAACCTATTTGAACTTGCAGACGCGCATCAACCAACATATACCGGCAGAAATTAGACTAGACAAGGCACCTCGTTTTCGCCATTCTTCTGCTTTGGAATCTGCCATTGGCAAACATATAATTAAAAACCCCAGCTTGTGCAACGCCTATAAAATGGGCTGTTTCAGAATATTGCATCGGGCTTACTCGCAAAGTCATTCAAATATTTTGGAGTCAGTCTCAATTCTTGTACGCAAACCGTCGCTTTGCTGACAAAACGAATTGATTAAACGTGCTCCGAGATATATCTTAATCGTTCTCATAACCCCTGCTTTACAATTGTACATATATTTCATATTATTGTGTATATATTTCACACGAATTCCTATTCGTCTTTACTCCCCCCTTTTTTGTATATCTGCAAGTATTTGCTCTTGCGTTATAATTTAATTCGTCAGTTTTGGATGGCTTGAACACCAACGATTAACTACTGATGAGTGGGAAAGGATCCAAAGGGTTTGATCCGTATATAATTTACCAAGCGCTTTATATATATATATATATATATATATATATATATATATATATATATATATATATATATATATAATGTGTGTGTGTGTGTGTGTGTGTGTATGTGTGTGTATAATTGTTGTATAGATTTGTTATTATTACATTTTAACCCCAAACAAGGCAAATTGAAACTTTGGTGTAGGGGGCTACTATCAGGGGCAACAACTACTTTGGTACTATGTAGGGATTTGGGCAGCAAGATGTCGGTTCACGTTACACTTGAACTTCTGCACGTCAGTACTGTTTGGGAAGCAAGGATCTGGAATGGAATTCCAAAGTCTAGCGGTTCTGGAAAAGAAACTATTGGAGTAGAAAGATCTTTTACATCTAGGGATCTCTACAGTGTGGGGGTGGGATTTAGCAGCCTGTCGGGTTTGTCGAGTGTGCTCACGTCGTGGGAGCACAAGTTATTGCAGTTCGTCAGAGCATTCACCACTAAAATATTTGTAGAACAGGCAGAGGGATGCAAAATTTCGTCGATGGGACAGAGGCTGAAGCTTAGATGCAAGTTCAGGGCCTATAAGGTTTGCGACTCTCTTTTGAACCTTGTCAAGGAGAGAGAGACTAGTAGCAGATTGGTTTTTTAAATGTAAATCAAATGAAACCCGCGTGATTGCATAATGCAGGACAGAACTGGTATATAGTCTGTTTATTATACAAACATTATTGCTTACATATGTGCATACATGTGGAGTCTTAATTCAAAGAGCCAAACTTCATAAAATCAAAAAATGAAAACGTTTCCGGTGAGACACTTTGAATTGAGACTCCACTGAAACACATATGAACATATGTAACCAATAACGTTTGTATAATAAACGGACTATATATATATATATATATATATATATATAGAGAGAGAGAGAGAGAGAGAGAGAGAGAAAGAGAGAGAGTGGGAGAGAGAGATAAAAAGAGTAGTGAGAATGAGATGCGTGGGGATGGGAGATGGATAGATATTCCTATCTAAATAAGACATTCGCAGACAAAGACAAACTTCGAAAATTATAAATAAATATACAACAATAGCAGCAAATCCAATTATTATTTTTTTTTGTTTGTTTATTTTATTTATTTAGATGCAATGTCTCCTTGTGATGCGTAAATTGGATGTTGGCTTAATATTAAATCTTTAAGATGATTTAATACTCTGCGATAATCTTTTTTTTTTCGTAGATGTATTAGTCTAGATTGTATATATATATATATATATATATATATATATATATATATATATATATATATATATATATATATATATATATATATATATATATATATATATATATATATATATATATATACAATGTCATCTCACAAAACCATTCTTACACACGTTTATATAAATAGCTATCGATAAATGTGTAGGCCATAGTAAATAAAGACACGTACAAGTATAATCCCCATCCAGAACGAGTATATTTGGGAATTTCATCATGTTTCCTTTCTTTCTAGAGTAGAGTCCGGTATTGATACTAATCCCTAAAACGATTTCTAAAAAATGAAAGTTGCTCACACTGTTGCCTAAAATAAATATTATATAATTCACTGGTTTAGAATTCTATCAAGCACATTCCTAATACATTTTAAATAAATAAACTGTATATAAATAATAAATGCCTTTTATATATACAAACGTTACTGGGTACATATGAGCAAACATGTTTCTGTTGCGATTTCTTTCGAAATGCAAATTCATAAGACCGACATCCTCGTATAGACATCACAGTTTATCATAAGACGATATTAAAAATTGGGACTACAAGTGACTGAGTTCGGCGCTTTAATCACTGGGCGACAAAAACTCGCTTGTGACAGAGGAAGATACATCGTATATCAATGTTACTATTTTTGTTGTTATTGTTGATATTAATGAATTCCAATATTCCGATACAAAGTAGCATTACTTAGATGTTTAGTTGAAGCCTCTCGACACAGATATATTAGTTATATACAGTGCGGGAAGAAAGAAAGTCCGTATTGTAATGTTTTCGAAAACAACAAATTTAAGCTAAATTTTAAAAAAAAATATAAACAGGTAAAATTGTAGAAGAATAAAAAGCCAATCAAATGAGATAGAGTTTGTTTAAACAGTTAAATTAAATTTAGCTTACATTTGCAGTTTTTGAAAAAATTACAAGTACGGATTTTTTTTTTTTTTTTTTTGCCTCCTGTGTACTTACCCAAAATTCCAATACCGAAATATCGCGGGAGTTGTATATTTATCATAATAGTTAATTTGGGTTCATAAAAACGGTGGTTCATAAAAATTGTGGTTCATAAAAATTGTGGGGGTCTGCGTTGGCGCCTGGCCCCAAAAGTCTGCATTGGCGCCTGGCCCCCAAAGTATGGAAATAAAAAATGAAAAAAAAAAAAAATATTTACAAGTGTTTTTGATATAGATGTACATAAGAATACTTTGATAAGTATGTTTCAACTTAAATATGGATGGTATAATAAAATTGTGAGGTCTGCGTTCGCGCTTGTACTCCAGAGAAATATGGCACAAACTTTAATAAAGACGTTTCGTATCTATTTGCTTAAGTATACTTTGATAATTATGTTTTTGTTTGATGAAATATGGCATAATAAGATTATGGGGTGTTCGTTCGCGGCTGATCTCCATAGAATGTAAATATGTCACAAAGTTTAACAAGGTTTTTTAAAAGGGGTGAGAGTCCACAATAACACCTTAACTTTAATCTTAATTCACGTATGCTTTTATTTATTTTTTTTTGAGTTGAATCATGTTGTGTGAAATAAATTCACTTCATAAATTCACGTTCTTATTAAAGTGAAAGCAAAAAAAAAAAGTCGGAACTTTAGACAATTCTCGACACAAATTTTTCTGTTTTTTCCTCTTCTCCATTTGCACATGGCACTCTTTCGAAAATAGGTAAGTAGATAAATTATAAAAAATAAGAACGTTACTTGTTATCCTGTCAAAAGAAGGAAAACACCCAGCTCACTTTATTACGTGTCTTTTTAAAAACATTTACATAACTTTTTATTTTGATTTATATATCTGTTTAAGCTTTTTTGTCAGTTTACTAGAAGGAATTCAGTTGATTACAAACCTTTCTTCGCGTTTCTTTACATTACAATAGTACAATTCTTAATCCGACGGCGCAATACATTCAATACTGTAAAACTGAAACGAAGCTGTTCTGCTTAAAAAGGGCGTCATTTTCTTCTTATTCATATTTATATCGATTCTTTGCTTTAAAAACTAAAACAATTACGTGTTTACTTTTTTAATATCTCATTTTGATGTTTCGGATTATTTTACTAAAGTAAGTAAAGCTTCATTATTTTTTTAAAACTGTTTTTGTTTCTTTGTTTTTCGATATTTCGTCGATATTATTTAGTAAGAGTGTTTAGCAGAAAAGCCAACAAACGACTACCCGAAAAAATAAATATACAAGAAATAAATGTTACCATAGTCTATAAAAGTTCAGTTCATGTTTTTATTTTGTTTTGAAATAGTTTTAATGCTCTTTACTTGAAATAATTTCAGCGAACCGAAATTAAAACGAAATTTGAGGCGATAACCACTTAAATGAATTTTTATATAAACTACACATGCCATAATCGAATATTCCTCAAGCACAAAATAACGGAAAACATTAAAATATGTTTATAAATATTCCTTACGTTGACGAAACTCACTTAAATTGTAAACACAGAATGCTCAGGTGCCCCTCCTTCAAATTCAACTCGAGGCTCTCCATCTCAAAGTCGCTGCCATTTTGATTTTTTAAACCGGTTCGTAAATTTTAAAAAAAATTTTACAAACTACTTAAAAATACAAACTAATGAACTTTTCTACCATAAAAGTAACTTTTATTGACTATGGTAACATTTTATTTCTTGTATATTTATATTATTATATATATAACATTTTCTCTTTGTAAGGAAACATCATTTTGTTGGTCACTCTTGGCTACGAATGGAAACAAAGTTGATATAAAAAATATATTTATGCGAAAATTATCTTTACTTTCATAATATTTTGCTTAGGGTAAAATTTTGGAGTATCAAAACCTATTTCTTTACAATCCCCTCCTTTTCATAACCTATCATACTTTCATCGATCACAGTCCATTTTTGTAGGCTGTTTTAACCCAGTCAACGGCGGGTACTTCCGCTAGTATATATATATATATATTTATATATATATATATATATATATATATATATATATAAGTGAACCTGTCTGTGTGTGTCTGTGTGTGTGTGCATTTCCTTAAGCAATAACTCTGCCAATTCTCAGTCTACAGACTCGAAATTTGATATACAGGGTACTGAGATTTGGGAAAATCTTAGTAATCCATTTTCGGTCTGAAAGTTGGCTGTTAATGGATCAAAATTCCACGATCTTATCTTTGAGAAGTGTACCACACTCCTCCGCCAATTTTTGGTATAAACACTTGAAATTTGAGATATAGGTTCCTTGGACATGGATTCAACTTAATACCTTCATTTGAGCCCAAAGCAGTAAATGTTAAGGGGCATAATAGGGGTCAAAGTTAAAAAATTGACCGATTTTGTTTTTGCTCAACATACACCTCCAAACACCTGGGAAACGCCGGGCTTACATGCTAGTATTATATAATATTATAAAATTTCGGCTACAGTTGTAAATAGACGAACTTTTACCGTGAACGTTTTATAAGGGGGTACACCTAGTTTATTACCTGCAATGGAAAAAGTATTTAACGTAAAGCAAAGATTCTCAATATTCGTTTCTTATAGAGGAGCAGTGGAGAAGAGAGAAATAATTGGGGTAGGTATACCTGATCGCAAACGTAAAGTTAGACGCAGAGTTTTTTTTGCGAACATTTAGTTTTTCTCATATGGGGAAGAGATTACCTCTGAAATGAGATCTTAAATCTGTTCACTGATACACTTGTTAATCTCTAAATTTTATTTAGGACAGCTAAGTGTTTAGCTGTAACTTTAATGCATTAGTCGTAAGACTATTTCGCGTTTCCGTAACGTTTGTACAATAGTTGTGAGCAGATTTAGAGGTTGATTTTGGTTTCATAACATCTATTCTGTTGAAAGCAATAGTTGTGTATTTTTTTTTGTTTTTTTTTTGTTTTTTTTTACATAGGCACCACCACTTATTAAGGCCAAGCGGCCACTCGAGGATAAGGGTTAAAGAGTGTACAGTAGAAATTGGACAATATAGTAATCGATAGTAATGGAAATTCGGATAATTTGTTAACAAGTGGAACGGCTCATCAGGAACTTGTTTACGTTAGACTTGAAGACAACCATATTGTAGTCAGCTGGAAAGCAGGAAAACGGAAGACAATTCCACAGGCATGCAGTTCTCAGAAAGAAGCTTTGTTCATGGAATCTACGTTTAGGTTTAGGCACAGATAACGAGTGGGGGGAATTATTGATAGTGTTTTCAGTAGACGAGTGTTTCTTGTGAAAGTTTGGCGAGGGGGAACATAGACTGAAGTTCAGTCGAACACTTTCCATTAAAATAATGATACAGTAGAGACAAACTCGCAACATCTCTTCTGTGAGAAAGCGATTGCAAGGAAGATAAAAGGACATCTCCTACGAGGCTACGAAGTCTAGTTTGAACTTTATTAAGGCAGAGCAAGTCCTTTCTAGCAGCTCCTGCCCATATGTGGCAACAGCATTCCATCCTTGGACGTACCTGGCTCTTATATAGATAGAGGATTGCATCAGCAGTGAGATATCTACTGGATCGATAGAAGGATCCCACCATTTTTCCAGCGGCCTTGGCAACAGATTTGATGTACCTGTGCCATTTAAGATCAGGAGTAAAGGTCAAGCCAGAAGCTTGTCAAAACTTGAGGGCCTCCTCAGGACGAGTGCTATTCCTTTCAACGGATGCCAGATGGTGATCAGAACGTTGGTGATGTAAAGAGAGAAACTTGGTTTTGACAATTATAGTTTACCACGATGTTTAGTCTAACAATCATGTGCAATTAAAAAATTTGTATTCCTTAATGCATAACACATTATGCATAATATAATTTATTAAATCAATAATGAAAACGGCATTAAATTGTTCTAAATATATTATTCGTTTTGTTTACATTACGTATTCCACTGATGATGTCACACGATGACGTTATTGATGATATAACGCGTCTCCTTATATGTCCAGTGCTTGAAATATGGATTGCGCCACGAACAAAATTATAAAATAGTTGTTATGAAATACCGCCTTTCATATGGCGCGTGTCAAAATTATGTTTTAATCTGACTATTAGTTTTAAAAGTACAATTATTGAAGTGAAGCTATTGTTGGAGCTATTTTTAATAGAAAATTCTGAATTATGCGTATTCATAAAGCAAAGCGGTATGAGTGTTATTCGGAATTTGTTCTGTCGGTAACAACAGTTTTGACGTTGTATGCTGACTTTAAATGTGGCCATACAAACACAAATTATGCGGAACGTTGAGATCGCCCAAATTCGGGAGTTCTTTCTGTGTGTGATGATATACCGCGTTGCCTAAAATTAGCAATCCCGATGATGTCCGTTAATCTGTTTCCAGTGATTTACTTCTCGGTCTAATCTGACCTCGCCCAGCCTCAACTTAAATCTCTTCGGTCTTCCTCGGGAACCACCGAGCGACTGATTGTCCTCGGCCTTATCCAAAATCTAACTGTCCACCTCGGAGTTCAAGCTTCACATAACTAAGCGTCCAACTGCCTCTCCCCCAGTAAATGTCGTTCTTATTGTTCCCCTGATTCACCGTACCGCGAACGCGAAAAAGAAAGTGAAAGAAAATATGAAGTCTTAGCTAATGTCTCCATGACGCGACCGGAAGTCAAAAGCGTTGAAATTAACCGAAGTCAATCCAACGGTGACGATGACTTGCTAAAATGTCGGCGACAAAAATCGACCCCTCCTTGAACAAAACGGCCGAGTTTAGGGTGGAGGTATTAATGCTTTTCGCCAATCTTTCGATATTTGTCGTCCGAAGAGTCAAGCTTTAAAACGTTAACGGTAGTGAAAATTCGTCGCATCTATCGAAAGTTTTTTGCGACATACATACATGCATACATACATATATTAAAACAGACAGGTTGGGTTTATATTATAGATGATTCTTGCGTTTGAAGAAAGAGATCGCCTTAAAGATAGCCAATGGTAAAAAGAAAAATTGTTTTTCAACCAATATGATGGAACAACAGAAACAGCAAGCCAACGAAAATAAAATCAGAGTAAACATACCAAAGTGATCATGAGTCGTTACACAACTAAAGAGCAGATATTTATCGTAGAGTAGTATTTTCGGTTGAATTCAAATTTGAAATCCGTCAGTTTCATTTTGGCTAGCATGTATAAGAACACTTTCCTTTCCTTATAAAAATCATTCACAGACACACGGGTAACCCGGACTGGAATGGTTTGAATACCGAGTTTCTATTCTTTTCAATCAGTCAGTTTCGCCGTCATACTCTGTGTTCTGCGTAATATCAACAATGAACATGTCAAATAATTTGGACTACGTTATTCGATGTTAATTTTGCTCCAACTATCCACTAATTTCCATCACTTATCATGCTCTTCGATTGACATTTTTGACAAAGAATGTTTTCATTTGTTCATAACTTTTCTAAATAATTAATTCTCCTTTTGTATCATTTTAATATCAAATCTGTCTACAGACAAGGCAGGTATAAAACCTATATCTTTACGAATAACGTTACTGTTACAAACAGAAATGAACTCACATTCACTACTATTTTGTTCCTTGGTTGTTCGATTAATCTGAATAATTATAAAACTCTATGGACCGGCTGGGCGTCCTTGATTGCTTAATTAAATCTTTATATATATATATATATATATATATATATATATATATATATATATATATGTGTGTGTGTGTGTGTGTGTGTGTGTGTGTGTGTGTGTGTGTGTGTGTGTGTGTAAATGTATTTTTCTGAAATTTCTATAACTAAAATTGCTCGTTATGTTAGCTGTGCTGGATGGCGTCGTCCTTTCGTAGTTCAAAATTCCTACTTTTGCGACATCAGTTTGAGGGTTAGTTGAGATGAAGTAGGTCTATTCCACAGTTTGATTTCGTCGCGGTCTTCTTGATCTCTGTTGATTAATAGAATTTCTTGTGTGCGGGGCGTTTGCTCAGTTGGTAGAGTGCCTGCCTCGCATGCAGAAGGCTCGGGTTTCAAATTCCCGGTGCGGATATGTCTGCGTGATGAGCCCAAATGAGGACGAAACTCGAGTCTAAGACTTCCGGTTCGTTGGCTGGCGTGGCTCGTAGGCTGCGGCGTTCTTGTGGCTGTAGAAATAACTATATATAATCTCTCACATTCTGAATATATATATATATATATATATATATATATATATATATATATATATATATATATATAGGGTGGAACAATACAAATTTCGCCCTAAAGAAAACCACACTACAGCTTTATTTTAAAACTTTTACTTGTAAAATCAGTTCAGGTAACTTTATTATAAAGTAGAGCTGACATATATTTTATGTCACCGCCTTCAGCCTAAATCACCGCCCCAATACGTGTCCAGAACTGGTAGCATGCTCTTTTCACAAGCGCCAGCGGGAGCCAGGCGAATGCACAGCGAATGGTGGCGATCAGGCTAGCTTTGGTGTTGTTTGGAGGTCATGTTGGTGATGTTCTCGACGTATGACCAAACGAAGTAGTCCAGCGGATTCACATCGGGAAAGGAGAGGGACCAGTGAGAGAAGGCTATAAAATCGTAGCACTCCTTCTGTCACCACGCTCTTTTGACTTGAGAGCCGGTGCAGAGTTCTGCTGCAACACCCTATGTCTGCTAGCGGCAATCTGATTACACGAGGGCATCGCTACACTCTCAGTGCATCCAGGTACACTTGTGTGTTGACTTTCAAGCAGACTTCAGAGATGTGAGGTAACATGATCTGACCTGAAACCTCACCAAAGACCTTAAGCGTGACCGGAAACTTTGTTTACATTACACTAGGCACGTCCCTGTTATTCGTGGCAATCTAGATGCATTTAGAGAGTGCTGGCAATGGTGCTGTTGTCATAACCTAAATCCGTAGAGATCATGAGTTATATAGTGGTACATCTCTCTTCTCGCTCGTTGAACATTTTGTCACTTTCAGACACATGAGAGAAGTCTCCTATCGTTCTTGAGATTTGAATATTACTGGCCAATTAGTAGATAGTCTGCAACCAAAAAAGAAAACCGGTTTCTATCCAACGAAAATAGAATTAAGTCTTCTTTTCACGGGGCGACAATTCTATCGCTCTACCATGTATATATATATATATGTATGATGAGAAATATGGAAATAGTATTCCAACAAAATAGAGAAATAAAAAGGAACAAACCGTATTATGTGTTCATCAACGTTTCGTCTTTATTTCGAGACTCCCTCTGGATGAATGAGGTTAAGAAACAAAAAATGCCAGTACAAAATATTTGAAAATGTTTCACGTGTAAAGTGTGACGCTGTTCTATTTCAGAAAAACGGAAAAAAAGAGGGGAAAAAGAGAGGGAAATTTTAGTGGCGTCATATAGTCGGTAATGTAATTTTAACAGGGTTTCACATATTTCATCAAAAATACGTTGTTCTCGGCCTTGGGGCCGGTATCAAAGTGAAGTATCTGTTCTACAGATGCTGCACATAAGTTAATTGGTCTTTGGTCAATGTAGGGGAAAACCTTCATACTTACTATTTTGGGGGGGGGGATACTGCCAGAGTTCCCCCTTTTTACCCTTGTTTTAGGGGAGCTGGTTTAACTCCGCATTAAAAACGACCTTGTGTCTAATTTGCTTTCGTGGGGAAGCAAATGAATACAATATATATATATATATATATATATATATACCAGTGGTGAAAAAACCGGACTAGAGTGCTCAATGTGTAGCCAGAGCAGTATATAGGAAATTTATTACTGTGAGTCCAGAATGAGTTTACATATTATTTCAGCTAGAGGAAGATCCTCAAAGAGAGGAAATATCCAACTAGCATCGTCAGAATTCATAGATGGATTCTATCTATGAATTCTGACGATGCTAGTTGGATATTTCCTCTCTTTGAGGATCTTCTTCTAGCTGAAACAATATGTAAACTCATTCTGGATTCACAGTAATAAATTTCATATATATATATATATATATATATATATATATATATATATATATATATATATATATATATATACTAGCAAAAGTACTCGTCGTTGACTGGGTTCAAAAACAGCCTACAGAAAATGGACTCTGATTTATGAAAGTATGATAGGTTATGAAAAGGAAGGGTTGTAAAGAGATAGCTTCCAATCAAGACCAAAGCAAAATATGATGAAAGTAAAAATAAAATGGATAAATACTATAATTTATTATTTCATACCTGTTCACACTGAAACACTTATCACAATATTCTGTGGATCTATATTAAAAAAACCTTCTTAAACTCTGTGACATATTTCCATTCTATGGAGGTCAGGCGCGAATGAACATCCCATAATTTTATTATACCATATTTCTTCAAACTGAAACATAATTATCAAAGTATACTTACGCAGATAGATATGAAATTTTTTTATTAAAGTTTGTGCCTATATCCATATTATGGAGGCCATGCGCGAACGCAAACCCCACAATTTTATTATACCATCCTTATTAAAGTTAAAACATACTTATCAAAGTATTCTTATGTACATCTATATCAAAAACCCTTGCAAACGTTTTTTTTTTCATTTTAATTTTTCCCATACTTTGTGGACAAGGCGCGAACGCAGACCCCACAATTTTAATGAATCACGGCTCTGCCAGATCAAACATACCCATTCCTTTGTCTCGATACATCTTCTATCATTATATGTAATCCGTTTATTTTAAATAGTCAACCATATAGGTGCCTATTCTTGACCAGACACACACACACACACACACATTCAGCTTTATATTATAGATATATCATTAAATAAATAGACGTTTTTGTTTATTAATTCTATTTTCGAGCCTTTCCAACACCCGTCTTCTCTTTTGACATAGACTGGTTGTTCCTATTTACAATGTCTCCCCACGGGACAGAGTTAGACACCAGGGTCATTTTTTAACGTGGAGAAAAGGAACAAAAATAAAAATTGTCTCACTCGTGAAGGATTTCTCCTCCACTGACAGAGAACAAGAAATTGAAGTGCAGCATCTGAAGAACAGATGGTATTTATTTGCTCCCCCACCGAGCAAATTAGGCACAAGGCCGATTTTTAATGTGAGGAGTGAAGGGAGGGGGAAGGGGAAAAGGGGACCAGCTCCCGAGAGGTGGGAAATGGGAGCTGGTTAAAGGTCAGGCATGTGGGGTTGCCCCCACATCTGGTCTTTGCTAGTCATAGCTGGTCTTTGCTAGTCATAGCTTGCAGCATCTGAAGAACAGATACTACACTTTGAGATATTAAATCTTTTATTCCTGTTAAAAAATGCAGTCAAAATTAACGATGAACAAAAAACTTAGGCACATGGCCAACTCAAAAGGGGGAATTTTGGGGGTTGTTGGTCATCCTTGTCACTCCAGAACTAAACAAAGTCAAAAGTTTCTCCCAGCTAGTATCTTCTTTCACCATAATACCGCATTCACCCTTTCATATTGGGGGACGTCCTAGTAACTCCCAATTTTTAAAACATTTTTTATTGACGTGTAAAAACAAAAAAAAGATAACAATAAAATGGTACAATAATCCATTTGTGTCGAGGGCGGGGGAAGAAAAAACAAAAGGTGATTAGTAGGACCCTCCCAACCCCGTCTAGTTGATAGACTGCCCGTTCCACTAGGTTTGTAAAAGGAACCTCGCTTCTGCGGGTCAGTCTCTAGGTGGGGATGCCCTCTAGATGGGGGTGAATGGGGAAAAGAAAATTTTTGTGGGTAAGGGATGGAGGTTAGTTTGTATTTCTATTTCTCCAAGATGGTTAGGAAGGGGTGAAAACAAAAATTGCAGGTAAGAGGGGATGGGGATCTTGGAGGCTTCCTAATCGGGGAGGGATGGAACACACACTCAGCTAGCTGAGAGACTACTTGTTTAATTTTACTTTACAGAACTGCGCGTTCCACACCTAGGCGGGGAACACGTATTCAAATTTGGCTCCTCTTCGTACACACAGACTTGCCACATGTATCCATCTTCTGTCAAATGCCGCGCGATGCAGCCTTCTTCTATCACATCTGATCTTCACCCGTAGTTGGTGTTTAAAGAACGCGATCAGATCTTGATCAGAAAAAGATAACACCCCCCGGCAACCTTGCAGACGCGACGTCCAAATCACCATTCTCGCCACGCCCAAGATCGTAACGTAGACCATTTGTCTTTCCCGGTCCCACGGCGGCCTCACGTTGTCCACAACATCGGATACAGTAATTGGGCGAGGATGCTCAGGATCGATGCGAGCCGTCACTCTGCTGACATACACTTTGATCTTGTCCCGAAGGCCAAAAGACTGGTTGTTTAATCATCATATTTATTATACATCAGAGTACATTCTGGATTCATCGTCAGAGATAGATCAATCTAACTGGTTGTGAACAATTTTTTATAAGTGTTTCTTTGAATATGATAAATTTAAAACCTTTAACCTGATTATAACTAAAAGTTCTTTCCCTTGATTGGGTTGTTTGATAGGACAAACTTAGTTCATGAATTCAAACGCCCTTTTGGAGGCTGTGTCTTCGACAATAAAGTGGAAAACATATACATAGGTGTGACCACTTTGCCGAGGAGATTAACCGTGCAGCGTCCCGAAAACCGGACTATATTTAACTACTTGACTATTAAACATTACTTTTCCTTGTTCCAATTTAGAAAGATTTTAGTTGCCAACACATTTGTAGTTGAAGAAACCAATATTAAACGAAAACTTGAAATACTAGAAACATTACTAATAATTAGAAAATAAAAAATTGTGCATCAGTTAAATTCCTAGAAAAACTTTATGGGGGTATAAGCTTCAATCGTAATTTTTATAAATTTTGGAAAAGATGTCCGTAAAAATATTACATTATTGCCTGGTCTTGTCAACATAGAAGTCTCTTTTGTCCTACAATTTTAACAATTTGTGTTTCGAACGACTATTGATTTAAATATAAGTTAAAGAGCGCTTGGGGTTATAGTATTCGTATTAATGAGATAGTCATTGTTGTCATTCAATTTTCCCCTTATCTTAATTGTTAGAATTAGTTCTACAAGAACACAGGGAATTTATATGAATGGCAACGTGAAGATTACCAACATCCTTAAGTTAACATGTTTCTGTGGAATAAACTGGATGAAACTTGGCAAACCCAGTAGTAGTAGGTTTGTATCGCCAGACATGTGTACTTGCTCAGAATGGTAGTTACAAGATGGGAAAAGAAACAACTGCAACAGAGAGGTTGCAAAAGAAACCTCATTATTTATAGTTTGTGGTTGATAAAACGGAGCTTGACAGATTCTTTGTTGTAAACAGCAGCATCCTTACCCACCGGTTCAAGGTATCACATCGGAAGACGGAGTAGTTCTCAAGTTGAATTTCTTGATGAGAAACTACTTGGATTATCCCTGTTCTGTAATCACAACAATACCAAGATTATATTTGACTATAAATCGCTTAGCTTTGTCAGCAAAGAACAAACATTTGTGTGAAAAACAATGAGATAATGAAAAACTGGATCAGAAATCACACGACCTACAACGAATTATCGTTGACGGAATGGAACATTATCAGTGGTTTTCTATTTTCGTTACATTTTTTTACTTCGCATTCTTCATTCTCTAGCCTGTGAAATCATTCAGAACCAAAATAATCCTATCCTAATGTTAAATGCCATTATGTCAGCTTATTTATGATACTGTACTTGTAAGATCAGATGCAAGGGATTAGCGAATTAGCAGAGAATAAGTATCATATTTCTGTCTCCCAAACATTACAGAAAATAGATAGCTTTAATAAAAGAATAAACACGTGTTGTTAGACACTTAGTACCTATTACGGCTAAACAACGCATGCGCACAAAGCAAAAAATCATCATGAAGCTCCACGATACTGGTTCCGTGCCATGAGTATTATAAGTAGAAGAAATAATGTTTTATTTTCATTCTAACTCAGGTCTCTGACGTCTGCCGGCTTCACACGATAAGACAAAACAATAGATGCTAGCTCGTATGTGTACATATTTTATTATTTTTCTTCTTTCTTTCTCTTTCTCACTTTTTGTTATATTATATCTCATGTATATTTTAATATATATATACAGAAAGAGAGAGAGAAAGCCAGAGACACACAGAGAGACAGAGAGAGAGAGGGGGTCAGCGAGTAATAGAGAATAAGTTATGAAAATGTTTGTACATTAGCTTATACAAACGTTTCACCGTTTCATTTACGTTTTGCATCGTCACGCTAAATTGCATGAAATTCGTGTTACCTGGTGTTTTTATTATACATTCAACTACGAAGCACCAGTTAGTCGAACCTGTCTAAGTAAGGTCCAGCGATTGGATAATAAAATTTTAAACCCGGATGCGAGAATAAAAAAAATGGCTAGTTGGTTAACTAGCAAAATAAAAACTACGTGGATATATATAAAACATGCCAGTTAGCACAGGTTACACTCGATTCCATGTAGTAATAAAACGCGCAAAGTTTTATGTAGCTTAATTGTTATATATTTACACATTGTATGGTCAAGCTCCACTCAAATATTTAGCTTGGTTGAGGTAAATACTAAGAATCAATAATATTATATTTCGTCATAACATTCTGTGATGGTACATGCAATAACATTTATATATATATATATATATATATATATATATATATATATATATATATATATATAGAGAGAGAGAGAGAGAGAGAGAGAGAGAGAGAGAGAGATATGATTAGTTTTTTGGGGGAAAAGAATTCCAGCAGAGTGCTCAATTAAAAGGAAAATCCAAATTGTAAGAGCGTATTTATATTTTATTTACAGAAAGTTGTTAGTTGAGACAGATCATTGGTACCGTCGGTTTCAAGCCCGATAATAAGGCCCGTTTAAGGTATCATTATCAAGCTCTCTTCAGCCAATATTCGAAGTAGCCACAAAATTAGGTATAGAATACAGAGAGACGAATATTGGCTGAAGAGAGCTTGATAAGGATACCTTAAACGGGCCTTATTATCGGGTTTTAAACCGACGGTACCAATGATCTGTCTCAACTAACAACTTTCTGTACACAATATATATATATATATATATATATATATATATATATATATATATATATATATATATATATATATCCGCTCATCTCGGCATGGTTTCCAGTCGTCCTGTACTTCAGCTTGCCACTGGTATGCAACAATGTTGCCTCAGGAGAGGCGTGATTGGAGACTGCGCAACTCTTGCCGCACAAATTTCACGCGCAAGCACCCTTACAGTGGGTATCCATAGTCTGTCAAGACTGGAGGAAGCCACATATATATATTAGTGTTCGATCGATTAATCGGAACCGGGGATCGGAAAAATCAGAAGGTTTGGGGGCATCAGAATCGGAAAAATTGATGCCTATTTTCCGATGAAAAATGATTCTTTTAATTGTCCTTTTTTTCTTCTTTTTTTTTGTTTTGTTTGAACCTCATTCCTCGTAATAATGATTAAATAATAAATATTTATTGATTTCAGAATACCAGTAAAGCTGAAATCGATAGATTATCCTCCAGCAGTGTATTTTGACGTGTAGGAAAATATCTACATATTTAACATGTGTTTTTACGAAAATCGGGGGAAATAACAATCTTATAGTTAAATAATAAGAGATTTATAAAGAATCGGTTATTGTATCGGAATCGGGATTAATATTGTAATTGTCCCATCACCAATATATATATATATATATGTGTGTGTGTGTGTGTGTGTGTCTGTGTGCGTGTGTCTGTGTGTGTTTAGTAGTGTTGATAAAAGCGGAATAACTATTGAAAAAAAACTGGAAGAATACCTGTACATATTCTTGTAAAGGACAAAATTAATTTCATAAATAGAAGAGTTTTCTAGAATCTAGAAATTAATCCCTCCTCATTTAATATATCATGTTCATGTTCAATTATTAAAATGTGTTCTAAACAACAGAAATTACATCTATGTTCGAACACTTAGGGATGTTGTAATTGCATAAAATTAATCACGGAATTATAGATGCTAAGTTTTCAATTATAAGCATTCTCCAATGATGGCACGTTTATGCTTTTTCGCCGTCAATAGAATTAAAAGTATTATTTCTTTGCATAATGCCGTTGTTCTAACTTCCGGCGGATATATTAAGGGTTCTTACTCTTCTCTGGATTGATCGTTCTAAACGATACACTGAAAATTACATTCACCTTTCTACTGCTGATATACTAGCTGTAATCTCTAAATGTATTTAAATGCACTGGCCAAAGCAGGGGAAGGTAGGGCAGCAGCCCTAGATATATCTAATGGCTTTTGACAGGGTATGGCACGAGGGTCTTCTCGGATATAATAGGATCATATGGAATCAGTGATCGAATACTTGACATAATTACATCCTTTTTAAGTAGGAGAAGAATCCAGGTTGTCCTCGATGGACGTACGTCAAAACAATATGATATAAATGCGGGTGTGCCTCAGGGGTCGATCATTGGACCTTTATTATTCCTGATATTTATAAATGAGCTACCTGATAAAGTTGTCTCTGAGATGGGTATATTTGCGAATGACACCACGCGCTATCGCAGGCACGAGAAGAAAACAAATGAACACATATTTAAAATAATGGCGAAACACCAGAGGAAGACCTCGATTTTGTAGTGGAACGGGGACAAAAATGGATGGTAACGTTCGATGCTGCCAAGACGAAGCTTTTTAATAATTGCAACGAACCTTCTCAACCCCCATAGCTATGGCTGATGAGACATTAGTTGAAGTTACTTCGTTCAAACTCCTCGGCTTAACGTTCACAGGGAACATGAGTTAGAACCGATACGTCGAGGGCATTGCCGTGGCTGCTGCGAGGAGGGAGGGCTGTCTCTACCATGCTAGAAAGTTATTTACGCTTAAAGTATCCTGTACATCTACGAGGCAACCTTTTGCCCATGTATGGAGTATTGGTGTAACATTTTGGCTGCTGCATCTGCTACGATTCCCCCACTCCTGGACAAGGTTCAAAGAAGGCTCGCATACCTAACAGGTACCAAACTGTAAGTTAGGTTTCCCCCTCACTCTCACCGTCGAAACATTGCATCCCTCTGCTTGTTTTACAAGTATTTTAATAGTATGTGCCCCGACGAACTATAAGCCCTTGTACCTCCTCGATGTAAATACCATCTATAAACTCAAAAATAGATAACTTTATAAAAAAAAAGATTGGGGGGTATATCGACAATGCAGTTCTATGTAAATAAGGATAGAATAGAGAAAGAAGAGCGCATGGTCTTTTGTTTTTGTTTTTTTTAGAGTTCGAGAAGTATACTTCTTTTTTATATTAATCTACGTTTGGAAATACTGAAGAGTGGATGAGAGACATATAGTTGGAGATTTGAAGACGCAACACAAACTAATATTTTCTAAACTATTTCTTTAAATAGACTATGCAGTAAGATGACGCGTGAAATCCTTTAAAAAGATCTGTTTGCACTTCGGATTTCTTTATCTTTAATATTTATTCATTTGTCCAAGAAATATCAAATCAATATATTGACAGCCTATTGAAGCGTGTTTAATATGTCAAAATAATAATCGATCAAGCAATATTTCATTGTCCACGCTTGATTGAAAATTCTAATATTAATATTTGACTCGATCTCAAAGATGAAGGATTGTTATTCACACACACACACACATATATATATATATGTGTGTATATATATGTGTATATATATGTATATATATATATATATATATATATATATATATATATATAAATATAATTATTCACATAAGATTTATAGGGAAGTATAATATTTTATATATACATTTTTAGTATTTATATAATAGTGGCCAATACCTGTTTAGAGTTTGGTAGTAAATTATGAAAATATATGTGACAATTAATCTATACAATAGTTCAAGGTTTCATTCTTGGAAGGACTCGTCATTAGCCTGACGAGTCGTTCCGAGAATGAAATGCGGAAAGTTCCGTGCAGCTTGATTGAAATATTTATTTAGATAATTTACTATATATATATATATATATTACAATATATATTTAGATAACTTATTATATATAAATATATATATATATATATATATATATATGCGGAAAGTTTCTTTACATCGATCTCATTAATATCGAAACGACGCATGCTTTTTACATCTTATTACGAAACAGAAGATTTGGAAATACCGTATATAACATGATTTGTAAACACGTACAAATATTTGAATATTCTTAATTTGCATATCTAATTTTACGAACAGCTTACGATAAATTAACTTTCTGCAAAATACTTTAAATTGCATTGTCGTATGTTCTTATATATATATATATATATATATATATATATATATATATATATATATATATATAGTTATAGTTATATATATAGTTATATATATATATGCATATGTATATATATATATATATATATACAACTATATAAATGCAAGTTTGTCTGAATGTGAGATTGTTATCTCATTATTACTTTTTTAGATTTTGTCTATAATGTGTTATCTTTTTTTTTTTCATGTATATATTGAGTCAGATTTGTCTCTCGGCAGCCCATTAAAATGTTTTCAGAGGAACAGATTCATGAAAAAACAAAAGACAATAAAACTCTGATTCCTATCTGATAAAAAAATTGTAAATCTAAATTCAAGAAATCAAAAAAAAATTTTAAGTGCAAAATAACAAAGCACAAACTCGGAAAAAATTAATCAATTTATTCTTGTTCACGGCATGTGATGGAGGTGTCTCTGAATTATTGACTATTTTGATGTTTAAATAAAGAGGTAGTTTAAGGATCAAAGAGAGGTAACTCCTCAGACCCCGTTTTATTTCTTAGAGTAACAGACACTTCTCTATGTTAAATGTTGTATATGTCTCTATATACTCCTATTTACAGATCTTACACTTAGATCTATTATATAATATATATATATATATATATATATATATATACTTGTGAGCAAAAATAATGGGCTAAACAAATATTATACATTTTATTGCACTAAAAGCTATAACGAACAAAGAATAATTGAACAAGCAAACTTAAAGGAGACTAATAACACAGAACAAGACATTTACTTAAATAAATACTTAAGATGGAATCGCATTCCCTTTCGATTTCTTCATAAGATCAATCATTTTAGAAATACTCTCATCCAAATTGGAACACTGTGAAGAGGGGATGCTATTCCATTCGCTTTGCACAGCTTCTTACAGTTTGTCATTGTTCTCAAAAGTTCTCTTGGCAAATGCACGAGATATTATGGATGGGGTTTGTATCGGGGCTTTGACCAAAATATCACATCAATTGAATTCTCAAAAAAAAAAAACATTTTTCTGTGCATTTAGCAGTGTGTGCAAGGGTATTATCATGTTGAAAAATAATGTTCTGGGATATTCCCAGATTCTGTATACTTAATAACAGTCCTTTTTCTAACATTCGTATGTGTTCCTTTGCATTGATTGATTTCTCACATCTAATAAGTTCCCCAACTCCTGCTGCAGTAAAAGTTCCTCATATCATTATTCCTTCATTCCCGTGGTTCACTGTCGTTTTCATACAATTTGGCGAAAATCATGCTCCAGTTCTTCTATTGTACCGTTCAGGAGCATCGGGAGTATCACTAACAAAACAAAATCTTGATTTATCTTACCGGAAAACATTCCTGATCTAGTCTTATCTTTCTTGTCATAACAGGAGAAAAATCTATTTTAATCACTGATGTTCTTCTTAGATAAAATGGCTTCTTTGCACGCCTTTTAAGGTAAAATCCTATTTCTTTCATTCTTCTAAATATTGTATATAAAGAGAGAAAATTTCCAGCCGCTGTGTTAATTTTTTTGATATGTACAGCGTAAGTGTTTTTTTTTCGATCCTTCGAAACAGTAAATTTAAGACTGTGGTTGTCCTTCAAAGTAGATGCTCTAGGGCGCACTGATCCAGATTTCTCTTTTACCAAGCGTTCGACTTCGAACCTTTTACCAATTCGCTTAACTAAAAAAAGAGATGTTTTTACATTTTCTTTTCTTAAAATATCAAAAATCTGCTTGTAAGTGATTTTGGCCTGCCTTAATCTTGCAATTCGGTTTTTTATATCTTCGCCAAGATGCGGTCTTACCATTTTTAGGATTCATTTTTTTCACTTATTATTATATGCTATAATAATAATGATCAACAGAATAGAAAATTTCAGTTAAAATTAACAAAAATTCATGGAAAAATATTGAAAAATCGATTTCTTCCTTCTTTCACTCTTGGCCTATTTTTTTGCTCATTAGTGTATATATATATATATATATATATATATATATATATATATATACATATATATATACATATATATATATAAACATATATATACATATATATACATATATATATATACATATACATATACATATATATATATATATATATATATATATATATATATTCGCAGGACACGTGTACCGGCGTTTCCCGGTATGACACAAAGCCAAAAATGATTCGGTAAAATACCTCAATCCTTGCAAACAAAATACAGTCGCAAGTGAGGAAACTATGGGATCTGGAAAATAGCCGATTCTGGCGACTGTGGTCCAAATTAAATCATCAGGTTTCTACTGTCAGGTATTCCCTGGCAGAAGGAGCTGGCGAAATCCACTGGTTGTCCATGGTAGCACTGGTAGTTACTGGCGATTAATGTTTTTTGGCGCTTAGTTGCGGGTACTGCCAAGTACTAGCTTTTACTGGTGTCCATTGGCTACATTTGCAACTGGCTGTCATAATGAGTTTTGACCTCCATTGGTCTGTTTTGAACTGAAATCTTCTTTCTTCAACTGACTTGCATTGTGGACACTGACATCTACTGTCCGTCACTGGATGCCTGTGGTGCGCACTATTTGCTTTTACAGGAGGACACTGGCTGCTTTTACAATTGTCATTGTGTTCTTTATCGGCTATGACCAGTATCGACCTAAATTGGACTGTTCTGCTCTGAAATGGCTTCAATGGGAAACAATGGTGGTGACGTGTTTAGTACGGCTTTGAGGCGGTTGCTAGCGTTTACTCATGAGAACTGGGTTCATCTGCAACACTCGATTATTTGTCGGTCATTGTTGATTATGATCAGTTTCGGCTCCCTTTGAACTACTGAAAAATGAAATCGCCTGTGTTGATGTGTTTACTTGCATATACCGGTGGACACAACTGTCACTATTAGTTCCCAGTGTTCATTGTTGATCAATACAAGTATCAGCCTCCATTAAACTTCTCTGAAATTACATTCTCAGTCTTCAATAGAAAACACTGGTGACAATTGGCATTTAAGTGGCATTTGTTCGCGTTTCGATGCGGTTACTTGCATTTACTGGCGAGCTATTGCGTTCTCTAAAACTATCGATCATGACTAGTGTTGTGTCCTATTGAACTACTCTGAAATGAAATCGCCTGTTATGAATTGTTTTGCACTGTTATTTATCGGCAATTACTTTAATTCAGTCGCAGACATTATTGGCAAATCGGTTATGACAGCGATTTGCGGTCTTTGATGATAAGAGCTCTTTTCAGATGTTTACTGTCACTTCTTGACGAGCGAGAACTTGCGGGCACTAGCGGAAAAATTGCCTGCATTCAATTTTCGAGCACTGTCATCTAATGCCGGTCACGTCATCTATGGGTCCATGGCACAGTAGATAGAAGCGTTGACCCTCTACAGTGTCCAGTGAGCATTCTCTGAAGATAGAGGTTACAATCCTACCCCAAATCGGCCAGAGAATTAGTTGGCCAAGACGTGGTTAAACGACAACAACAATGGAATGCAGTAATTACTGAGAATACAGTAAATAGACTAAGCATTGCTTACCTGTCGCGGTTTACTATCTGACGATGGCCAGAGGAATAGTTGGCTGAAACGTCGCGAAAAATGAATTATGAAGATGAGAATAACAGTCTGCAAACAAATAAACATACAAATTCCTCATCTCAAAGGATCCCAATAATAAACTAATATACGACATTGTTTGTGCATTAAAATGTTTGGTGAAAATGCATAATTGTTACTGTTTATTTTAAGTATAGGTTTCTAAAGAATTATTTTAGCACTGTCTTTATTTAGCATAAGTGCCTATTTTTAACTGATAAGCGCATGAATACCTCATATGAAATGGTGGTTGTGGCTGGAATATGATGTTTATTGATATGTTTGAAATTTGGAAATGTAAGACTCGAGAATGGAGGTCCGTGACTACCGACACTCCCATAATTTAATAACATTAATTTTTGCTGTGTTTATGTTTTTATATAAGTTTAGATAAAATTCCGGACCATTGACGGCGGTGACGCTGATGACGACTTCAGTGACCACGACGACGATAATAACGATATGAAAAAAATATTATTTTTGAAAATGTCAATCTAATACCTAACAGTTTTGTTGAGGCAGAAGTAAGTTTACGAATGTTGAAATAATGATGTCGTGTTCGTTGGGGTCGAAATTACTGTTTCCCTTGATGCCACGCTGATTAGTTCCCGATAGACTTTTTCACTGTGCAAAATTCCCTTAATATAATATGCCCTTAATCATAAAACGTATATGAACAACCAAGCAAGTTGACCAGAACTTAATGAATTATGAAAGGGTGTTTATTTACGTAAGGTAGGCGAAAAAATGAAATGAATTTTAAATGTATGAGACATGAAAGTAAACACGTAAGGCGCGGTTGAGAATAATGTGGCAAATTTATAAACGTTCCAGGTATTGTCGGGGAAAGTGAGAAGAGAAAATAATGAGAAAGTAAGTGTTCTGCTACCAGCTGTAAATAATACAGATGTGAAAGCGTAACCTTTCTCTGAAATATAGGAATTTACGATAGTGAATAAAATCGATTGATAATATGCAAAAAACAACAACCAGATATTGGCTGGTATTGTGGTATTAAATGTATATGAGTTGTACGAGTTTAAGTTGCAACATTCTTTTTTTAATTGAGAGGAGAGAAATAATGCTCTATATGTCCATGCCTACACATCTACGCACACGCACAGATACATACACCCCTCTATACATACACACACACAACACACACACACACACACACACACACACATATATATATATATATATATATATATATATATATATATATATATATATATATATATAGCGGGATGATTTATGAGGAGGAGTTACTAATCAAAGAGATGCAAGCACCAAAATTAAATATGAATATACTTATTTATATTTCAATCCCAACCAAATAGAAAAGCTCTTTGTTATATATATATATATATATATATATATATATATATAACTATAATGAAATATATATATAACAAAATACATTGGAAGAAATATAATAAAGACCATCGAACTCCCTAGCCTCGAGGCAATCGTCTCTGTTCAACGCAGAGAAGTATTATATAATAAGGATGATTTAAAATCCTATTAAAAATGAAATAAAGACGAGGAGCGAATTGTTCAAGGCATGTATACACCAAGGATGGTGCTCAATGCAATGGAAAGGCTATGTGGTTGATACGTAGTAATTTTAAAGCAAAATCAAGATACAATCTTTATCAGACAAACAGAAATATAGGTGTAGATAGCACACAGACAAAAAGCAATTTTAACCCAGGAATACAGTTGATAAATTTCATTAAAATTAAGCTAAATTTGTCACACGTTTTAAATTTGCTAGGACTTTTATCTCTTTTGTACCAGAAAAAATGTGTTAGTTAATCGAGTTTTATTTTTTTAGTAAAATTTACATTTAAAAATTACTAATTCAAAATTAAAATCTATATCTTAAATAAATTTACAATTTTAAGGTAAAAGTATATTTATATTAAAATAATGTAATTTTTATCATTGTTTCCTATGATATATTTATCTCTTGAAATTGATTTATTAATTAAATTACAAAATAAGAAAAAACCAGCATTATAATATATATATATACATATATATGACTACTTCATTTAATCACATAAATTAATATACGAAAGTATAATTTTATGCGTAAACTTTAAATATTTACTTCAACAGTGATCAATACATGGGTAGAGCTAGGTATAAGTTATGCCATATATATTTTTATAACTTACTACACACACACACACACACACATATATATATGTGTATATATATACAAATAATATACTATAAATTATATGCAAATATACAAACGTATATACGTAGGTGTGTAAAAGTGTTACACTCACAAGTGGATACATATGAACATAGACAGCAATTTATTTTCTACATTATTTTAAGTATCCAATAGGTCAAATATTTCTCCAGTTATGCGTTTATTAATATTTTAAAGCAGTTTTAATCTACAGAAAAAAATTGATATTAAACTGATATATTGTAATACCGAAGGCAATGATAATTCGATATCAGATTGCCAGCAACTGTTCCGTTGACGAAAAACGGTACCAAGTTAGATAAAACGATAATACATAAGAATCAATAATTTTCGATTGAATCTTTACTAAACGTATTCAATAAAATGAACGATTGTATGGTCATTGTTATATTGTGGAATTAAGCATTTCTTAAATATTAAAACTTTTTGTGACACAATTTGCGAAACCGGTGGGTGATTAATTTGGATTCGGTTACTTCTTTCTTATGAAAGCTACAGTTGCAATCAACAATTCTCTCTATTTGTAAGTAAAACTGTACGAAAATCAAAGAGTGAAGTTTCTTTCCTAAAAAAACAATACGGCAGGGCTGCTTTCCACCTAACTCTTACATGATCGTTTTCAAAGCTAATGTATATAAATCCTTGTTGACTCGTCCTCTGAAATAATCAAATGCTATCAAATTTCAACAAGTTCTAATGATCGCGGTGTTATTTCACCGATCACCAAACAGTCATTAAACTTTATACTCGAAATAGATTGTGGCTTTTATACGTACTGAGTCCTTAGTGTAAAAAAGCTTATTATATTACTATTGCAAAAATGCCTCTTGTTAATAATAAATACTAAAGCTACTCTGATTGTAGAAGTAAAATAATGTAAAATATTAACAATATTTCACTAGCAACATCTACAACTCGTTAAGTCGGTTTCTTTATCATTGTTTTAGATTTTTCTTACATCAATCTTCTCCTTGCCATCTTTGTTTCTCTCTCCGTTACTGAAACTTATCGTGCCTGAACGTGCTTTATTTCTTATCAGGCCTGACAAGGAAGGAGCTCTGACTTTACTATCCCTCCAGAAATGAATTACATCAGTGGCCAGTTTGTTGAATGAGATCGTCATGACCAATCATAGCGCTAAGCAACAGGAAAAGCTGATTAACTAATAAAGGAGGACCGAATTCTCATCATTCACTGTCACGTGGTTGTCCACCCCTACGCAATTAGATGCAGAAAATCTTGCAGCGAGGATTGTTCGCATGACAAAGCAATTAACGGGACGTGATTTGTCACAACGAGAAGAATGGCGGCCTAATCGATCGGCATATACTCTAAATAAGCAACTAAACTAAATACCTTGACATGTATAATTATACGCACATGATGAGTTTTTATCTTTCCCCGCTCTCTCTCTTTCTCTCTCTCTTTCTCTCTGCCTCTCTCTCAATATATATATATATATATATATATATATATATATATATATATATATATATATATATATATATACTAGCATAGTCCGAAATTTTACAAATTTGCAAAACTGTATGCACTGTCACTCCTAGGTTGGAAACCATCATCATGTCAGGTTTGCTCATGATCGATTCAGTAGATTGTAGGAGAGTATACATACATGAGCTATGACCTTCACTTTTGATCTTACCGTTTGAAAATGCCGTGCACTATTCATAGGTGGGATATTATCATTATGCCAGGTTTGATTGTCATCGGTCCAGTGGTTTGGTCTGTAGGAGAGTTATACACACACACACACACAAACAAACAAACAAACACACACACACACACGAACGCTACTACTTTATATATAAAAATACATAGGAAATAAAAAGACTTGTTTGTATAACAAAGGGAATTAGCTGACTGTTTTCATTTTTACTATTCTCGAGATGTATCGCGAATTTTTTGTATTTATAATAAAAGCGAGAAACCCCCAAGAGGGAAACCATACGTTTTTAAATTAAGTAACGTTATGTTTATATATATATATATATTGACGAAAAAAAAAGAATGCACTATATGTGTAAAATACGGTTGCGTGTAATCATTGTGCAATGATAGGATCTCCTACCGGTTAATCACGTTCAAACCTATAAGACATTACGTCTGTTTAAAAAGCGAAGGTCTCTTTAAACGAACGTGAATGAGTTCCAAGATCTTTAAATGATGGTTCGAATATGCAAGACTCAAAATATTAAATGATTCAGTGCTAAAGTTCGTAGAACATGCCGGGTTTTTAACCAAATGATTAGCTATAGAAGACTAATAACGATCCTTGGTAAGTAGATAATATTCCTCATTTTGCTAGATGTCTGTTGTTGGACTATCCTATCTTATCTTCGCATGGCACACGTGTTAACACTGTAACTGCATTAAAATTTATAAATTGCATTAATTCATTGTGGGAGGGGAGGAGTAGACCATCTTTGGAAGGAATGACATTAACTGTTTTGTAAAGAACACTTACTTTAGAAGTAAAGTAACATTTGCTTGGCGAACTTCTCGCTCAGTTTCCCTAACCATGGTAAACGAACATAAATTCAACATTTAGTGACCGTACTAACTTTTATTTGAAAAAAGAAATGATTGAATTTCTATTGAAATGACTGACATAATCACATCGAATCCACTATTGGATAAAGTATCAGTATTCGTTTCCAATTCTTCATACAATTTTCCTTTTGAAGAGATCATAAGGACATGATGTCTTAGGGCCCAAATTAATTAAATTATTCGTTTTGTAGGGCAAAATGAATCCCAGTGTGTATACAATCCTATAAACATGGGTTTACAATATGTTGATTTAAGGTAAGTCGGTGGAGTTTTTGTTACCAATACTTCAAGTAAAGCCAAAGTACCGTTACACTTTCCTTCAAAAGTGTAACTATACGCTAGATGTAAGGCGAAAACATTACTTGCCTCCATTTCATCATTAAAGAGGCAAAATGTGTCGTCTGCATATCAAAAATAGTTTTACGGGTCTAGATAATAGTTGATTTCTATAAAAACACACAATTGTTTTTTTTACACGGTGGTCACCACTTATCAAGGCCCGGAAGCCCATAAATACTTCATCTAATTGCTTATGTGTTACATCGTTCAAACTAAATTCAACAAATCTTATAGCAAATTTCATCAACTCCACGAATATCCTTTCAGAAATACGAGGAAGAGATAACTGGCTGAGATAAACAAAAATAAGCAAAGATATCAATTCTCTCTAAAATAGGGTCACAAGTAAATAGGTTACTAATTTTATACGAACACATAAACTCATTTATAACCTTAGAATCCATGTTCAACCTTGTTTGGAGATAATCCTACCAAAGAAAAAATAAACTTTAAAGGACTTACGAGTTTTGGATAATGCCTATAACCTTGGTCTGACAAAGACTGAGGGTCTAATATCATTAGCTATATTCGAAGGAAGTGCCCCGCTTTTCACCCATTTGACAAATTGATATATATATATATGCACACAAAAACACACAGATAGATATATAGATAGATAAAGAAATAGATATATAGATAGATACATACATACATACATACATACATACATACATACATACATACATACATACAGGCTTCTTTCAGTCTTGACAAACTATGGATACCCACTGAGCCTGCGCGTGAAATTATTGTGGCAAGAGTTGCGCAATCTTCAACCACATCTCTCCTGAGTCGACATTGTTGAGTACCTGTGGCAAGTGGAGGTTCAGACCGACTGGAAACAATGCCGAGATAAGCGGAAAGCACATACAGCGCCTAGAATTTCAAAATGGTCACCCAACTGGTACTAGCCAGGCTCAAGGTTTCTTAACTTCGGCGATCTGACGAGAACCAGTGTATCAACGTGATTATGCCGTACACACATACATACATACATACATACATACATACATACATACTAGTAGGACCCGTGTACCGGCGTTGCCTGTTGAAAAAATAATACAGACACAAACTGAATTGAAGGAAAATATAGAATAATATATGTACTAAATTAAATAATTATGTGAACGAAAAATATTTGGATGTTATTTTTTAATTATCAATGACAAATCATTATTTTATTAAATAAAAGAAGACTCTGCAAAAAGTACAAAGACAGGAATATAGGTGACCGAAGTAGAAATTATTGATTCTTATGAGGCATGAGGACCATGCTATCATCGGGAAAATTCTGGACAATTAATGTAAAGGCCTAAAAGGTGCCAAAATAATGTTTCTTTGTATTTTTCGTGGAAATGTTGACGGATTCATGAAATAATTTATAAACAAACCATGCTTGTTTAAAAAACTTTTATTTTAATTTTGAAGAGCTCTTTGTTCAAAAATAGATAGCAATAACAATAAGTTTTTACTTTATTACTTAATTTGTTTATGTTTTTAGAGTAATATGTTTTTTCTATCTTTTAATAAACCAAAGCGAGCGACAAAATATTTTAAAGGAGGTTAGTTACTGCGATTTTTATTGGTTCGGCATTCGTGCACCTTTCGGCCCTTTATGTAAACACCCTGAAATTCCGACGATAACATTCCGATAATTCCAAATGAATACTATTTTATATACGTGTATCATATTTATGTTAATTTTTCTTATAATTATCATTAATTAATAGTGGTGTCGTTATTTTATATTCTAAGATAATTCATTAAAATTATGGGCAATCTAATATGCAATAAGGCTTTATGAGAAAAGCTAACAACACCGCAAGTAATAAGTATTTATTTATCATTATTTATTGATTAAAAATAAATAAATAAATAAATAAGTAGTTTGCGTTAAATAAAATCATTGTAATCGCTACATTTAGAACGCGGCGTCACTGTCCTAGGTGAAGCCAACAAGGACTACAATAAGAAGAATGAGAAAGAGAAGAAAGAGAAGGTGAAAGAGGAGAAGTGGAAGGATAAAAAGAAGAAGATGAAAGAGAAGACGAAGAAGAACTACTACTGCTAGTAGTAGTAATAGCAATAGCGTGGAGCATTTTTACTGTTTTTTTTTTTTTTACTCGAATCTGAGATTTAATGGGCACTTATAAGAATAGGAAACAAAACGGCAAAAAATGTTACCTTTTTAGAAACTTTAAAAATAATTTTACTTTTTACTTTTTTTCTAGTAGTATTTTACTTCAAATGAAAATCCTATAATTTAGGATGCGTCGTCTTCGGCGGTGATGAGACAAATGAAAAATGACTATCAAGAAAAAGAAGCGATTTTGACCAAAGTTAACACCTTACACAGCCTAACATCACAATTAAGTTTGAGATGTTTCATTACCATAGAAACCGAAAGACCCGACATAGAAAATCAACAGTAGGACGCGTTCAAAAAATGTTTTTTTGTTTAAAACACAATTGAATTATGATATTTGACTTTTTCATTTTAAACTTAGATTCAAGGCCTTAGCACCATAAAAGCAGAAGGGCCAGGCATAAATAGTTAACATTAGGCTCGTTGATATTACAGAGACGCGTTCGAAATGAATGGGATGACGAATCGATATCGGGAATCGGAAAAATCGGAACTTTTGATAGTATTGGAATCGGTATCGGAATAGAAAAAATGTGTGTGTATTTTTTAATTCCAAAAACGATTCTGGTTATTATTATTTTTTTAATTATTTTTTTTTTATTTAAATCTTAGTTAGTTTGTTTAGTGTTTTAATATAATCTCTAACCCTTGAAGGAATTGATAAACAGTGAACTTTGCTAGTCAAGCTTCGTGATTGCTGTTCAGCAAGTACATACATGCAAAAATTAAGAAATAAAAGGAATTATCAATTTTATATAGAAAAATGTGTTTATGAAAAGGAGCATCGGCATTTTTTTGTAATTAAACAGTGTTAAAACAGTCCAACACTTTGGTTTGTGACAACCAATCAAATTCCCAGAAGTTTCATAATAACAGTAATGTAAGGGAGCGCTTAGTATTTATGCATGGCAGATGCAATGAATAAATGTTAAAAGTAAAAATTGAAAGGATAAACACTGATGGTCTGACCGTAATATGAAATTAATGTACGAAAAAAAAACGGTGTATACTATGTGCGTAACAGTAGATATTTTCAAGAGGGTAAAATTATCTCCAAAGTATGAGTATTTGAGGAGAATGAGTCTCCTAGGAACTATTATAGGAATGTATGATATTGAAAAAAAAAAAAACAACTAATTGTATCTGTAAAACATGCGGCAGATATTGGCTGGTAATGTGACCATATAACATTTATATGTGGCATATGTGTTTGCATTACCATAATGTTTTTTTTCTATCGCGGATAAATCGACTACTTTATGTCTATTCAATCTATATATATATATATATATATATATGTGTGTGTGTGTGTGTGTGTGTGTGTGTGTGTGTGTTTGATAACAAAAGGATAAACTCCTATAATATGAAATAAATATACAAAAGGATGATCTAATGACTTAATGTTTCGCTTATTTTTTTGTAGGCTTTCTTATGAGTAGACTTATGACAAGTGAATATTCTTTTCATGATATTGACTCTCGTGTATATATTACTTAATATCTTATATACTTTTTATATAAAGTGATGGGGGTTTCATTGATTAACCGTGTCTTACTGTGTCGGATATATACTCGAGAGTCAGAACAATGAAAAGCCCTAGTCATGAGTTAGGAAAATGACTAAAACAATGTACCGTTTTATATTTGATGCTTCCTTGCGAAGAATAACATCTGGATATAAGACACATCTCTAGAATTCTTCTTCTAATTTTGTTCAAAATTCATTACGTGATTATTAATTGTCTAAAATTATAGGTTGGAGCTTATATGGGTGTTATGAAGAAACTGGGTCTTTGTCCTGTAATAAACTGTACGGCATAAACTGTACGACATAACCACGTTGACACACCGGGTCCCGCTTGATCACCTAAGTTAAGCAACATTGAACCTGATAAGTAAAATATGGGTGACCATTTGAGAATACCAGGGGCTGTATGTGCTCTCGGCTTATCTCGACATTGTTTCCAGTCATCCTGGACTTCTCCTTGCCACTGGACTCAAACAGTGCCGATTCAGGAGCGATTGCGCAACCCTTGCCTCACAATTACATGCGCAGCTTCCCCTACAGAGGATATCCTTTGTCTTTTGAGACTGAACGGAGGCATCGATAAAGAAACTGAAATTCAAAGAATATTGTTTTGTTGGTATTCAATAAATTCAGTATATATCTGTTTTCTTTTCAAACAGGAAAACCTATGTAATACTTTAAAGAAAGCGAAATGCGAGACAATATTATTTGATATCTACTCGATATCGTTAAAGTTTAACATCAATCAGATGTATCTGAGTATTCATAAAAGGCTTTGCATGGTTTGCATGAAACTAAATTAAATATAGCCCACATTTTCACTTTTAACTTCTAGCAACTGTGTTAACAATTTTAGATTGATCGGTGTATTTACGCATGAGTGAATTTTAAACGTGCCCATATATAAATGTTTAAATATACTTATTGTTTTAAGAATAGATTTTTAGTCTATATTTGTTTCTGCGTTAGAAATCGTTATGTTAATAGGTAGAACATTTAAATAACTGCCAATAAGACTTAATCGTTTCAAGGAGCTAGAGAAACAATTGTAATTTTTCTTCGTCCGAGGTCATGAGGGGCAACAAGGTAAATCAATACGATTCAACTCACTCGGCGTCTATTTCATCACTTTTGCCAAATCTTTGTTGTGTATTTTTAGTCATTCTATTGAACTTTCATATTTGATCCGATTTTACTATTTACAGAAAATGATCTGTTCTTGGTATATTTAGGTACAATAAACAAACGCACGACAAATTAAAGTACGGCTAATTGCTCCCACTGTTTTTTCTCTATTTTTTTTGTAACAAATAAACAAGTCTATTTTTCAGATTCCGATTTAATATTTTAAAAACTTATTCGCCAATCGTAACACATTGTGTAAATTTTAAAAGAAAAATATTTCTTTATTTTTTAATCGTAAATGTTTTTTCTTTTTTTTTTCAATTTCCACCCCAAACAAGGCACAGTGCTACTTTAATGTAGAGACCTATTATCGATGACATAAGTTACGGAGATATTATGTAGGGAGATGAGCAGCAAGACGCCAGTTTACATTACACATGGACTTCTACATGTCAGTTGGAAAAGCAGAGTCCCAGAAGGGAGTGGCAAAGTCAAGTAGCAACTATTGGAATATAAGTCTTTAATACATCTAGGGATCTCTACTGTGTAGGGGTGGGATTTAGCTGCTTATCGGGTTTGCCGAAGGTATTTACGTCGAGGGGGTGCAAGTGCTTGTAGTTCGCACAAGCATTCACCATTAAAATACTTGTAGAACAGACAGAGGGATACAACATTTCGTCGATGAGACAGAGGCTGAAGCTTAGATTACAGTTTAGGTTCTATGAGGTTTGCAATTCTCTATTTAACCCTGTCAAAGAGTGAGAGACTAGTAGCAGATGAACCAGCCCATTTATTTTATAATGTGTTTTGCTTATTTTTAATTTTCTGTGTTTACCAAACAATGGCTAATGAAAAGTGAATATATCAAGAAATTATATAATTTACCCAAATCACTGTTCACCATTCGCATAAAAAATACGTGTTTATTTTTTACAAAGATTCTCAGCGAAAAAAAAACATGTCAGTTCGTCTAAATCGAAATAAAGTTCTATGTTGCGGCTTTTTTATTCCTTTCTGTTGTTCCTACTGAATTAATTGCGAATGGATTGTGTGAGGATTTCTAAAAAAAATTCCATTCGGCAAGTCCGTCGTTAAAAGGCGATGATCTGAATGTACAGCCGGTGAAAGAGTGCTGTGATGTCTACCCCAGAAAAGGTGTGGAGAGACCAGTAGAGGAGGAAATGGAGATATCACAGACGGCAGAGAGCTGCGACAGACATATCAGAAACACACGTAACATATACGTGGCAACTACAACTAAAGTTGCCCATAAATGATAGGTCAGTACAGTTATAGCAGAGGCCGCAATTCGGCAGCAGATCTATGGTGAAAATATCCGTTGTCTCATTTGCCAGACAAATCTCAACAAACAATATTGATCCACTTTTTCTTTGAGTGAAAGTTTCAATAGCCGTCGATTTTTGTTATTCATTTATTCTAATTAAACATTGATCCGCCATATTGTTGTTTTTGATGTGTGCCGCTTCTCCGTGTTTGCATGTTGATCGATGTGAGTTAAATTTGTCTTTCTGATCATATTGCATTTTCCTGCAATGAACCGTTTGCTATCTTTTTTTTTCTTTTTTTTTTGTTTGACGAGAAAAGCTTAGTATTTGCAAGAACTAATTTAAATCGATTTTTTCAATTGAAATATGACACGATTTCGACCGTTTTTGCGTATCTAAATATCCATGGCACAGCATTGCAAAATTGTGATTCGTTCGCAATTATTGGTAATGTAAAAAAATTACAAAAGATATTAACAATGTATTTGCACGTATCATTGCGTGAGTTGTGATTCTGTATTAATTATCAAAACAGATGAAGATCGCAAAGCCGAGTTCAATTCACATCGGATCTATTTCCTTTGCTTTAACACGAATATTCTCAAAATGCAATTTAAATATGAGCAAATATGAATAGAAACTGAGAAAAATATCAGACGAGATAATTACCAGTCTATTCAGCTAGAAGTTTAGGTGTATCTGTACCATGTGTCGCATTGCAGCCGGTGGAAAGGAACTTGGAGAAAAGTGGATGCCATTCTGAGTCAACTGAATGTCTACGGGATTCACGTATTCGAAATAAATAATAGCATAAAAGCTTCCATAACATTATACAACCACTCCTACATTAATAAGTGGTCTATCTGCAAGTTTATATATTAGTAGACGGTCTACGTGTCTTTCTTTACTTTACCTTAAATAAAAGTGGAAATTGCATTATTTAAATCATTATTGATTTTAAGGTTATAATCTAACACGTAACTAAAATCACAGAAAATCAGAAGTTGTAATAAACTATTTATTTAAGTCACAAAACATTTTTTACATAAAAGTATGAATAAACTTACTGTTGTTTCAACAGTCAAATTAAACATATATCTAATTATAATACAAAGAGTTAATCTTTTTGGTAAGAGAAGTTATTATTGTTAAGCGTCAGTCATTCATTAATCTCGAATGAATCATGTAATCATTGTTGGCATTCGTTTCCCGGATATCTTTTTACTTGTAATTCTTTCTATACAGACATCGTGAGCTTATGGCAGAAGCAATATAGGGTTGCTAACATATTTAAGTGGATGTTTCTGTGGAACGGAATGTATTTGAACTTAAAATACACAAGTTCTTATTCTGTGGCGTTAACTATTCGCCACACTGGTAAGTGCAAGATACATCGCGTGCTGAAGTAGCAGCATATCATCTATGTGTAATAGATTTAAGTGTGTAAAACTTACAGATAGAATAAGGATGTTTTCAGACTAGATTTGATTTAAGTCGAACGAAAATGTATATTAGCACCTAAGCGAATACAAGCATTTGCTAGTGTAACGTAGTGACTAGACAGTTACGAAATTTCTGTTTTCATTAAATTTGGATCAGGAAAAAGAGAAGGGGGAGATTTCTGAGTAGGGCAAGACGCACTTGAATAATATCGGAAGTTTATGTATTATTTCTTACATATAGAAAACATTCATACTTTTCAATCAAAAAACACATTTCAAATTACAATAACATTATACTTTTATCACCTCTCTCTCTCTCTCGATATATATATACATATATATATATATATATATATAGTAAGTTATGAAAATATATGTGGCAATAACGCTACAGAGAATATTCGAGAATGAAACGCGGAATATTCTGTGTAGTTTTGCTAACTTTATACAAAATTATATTCATTTAGACAAATTTATATGTTCCTTCGATATTTCCAGTCTTTTTACTTGCATCCCATTGTTAGAGACTATTAATATTTGTGCTGACGCTTTATATCGGAGTAAACTTTCGACTCCCCCAATACCAGAAAATATTTTTTAGAATTGATGAAATTCGCCACCATGTCGGTAGAATTCAGTTTCAACGATATTATGTACAGACAGACGGATGGTGTGGCCATGGGTTTCCCATTTGGACCAGCGTTGGCTAATATCTTTGTGGGTTTTCAGTAAGAGGGTCTATTGTCTGGTTTGCATAAACCAGACATTTATTTTCGTTACGTTGACGACACTTTCTGCTTATTTGACAACGAGACGAATGCGGATGCCTTTTTGTGTCCCTTAATAACGTTCATTCAGCCCTTAAGTTTACGGTAGACAAGGAAACGAATTCTACTCTTCCGTTTTTGGATGTTTTTGTGTTCAAGACATCCTCGTGTTTTCTTACTTCTGTTTATCGTAAACCAACTTTTACGGATCTCTATACGCGTTGGGACTCTTTTTGCCCTATAAACCAAAAATATAATTTAATCAAAACTTTAGCACATAGAGCCTTGATGATTTGTTCTGAAGTTAATTTGGATGACGAACTCAAATTTATCACTAAGACCCTTTGTAATAATGGTTACCCCTTGGATATTGTTGAAACTACTATCAATAAGAAAGTTTCCAATTTTCATAAACCCAAAGAAATTATAGCTAATAGATGCCCTGTGTACCTACGTCTACCGTGGCTAGGTAATATCAGTGACCGATTTTCTAAGCAAATTTCTTTGTCTGTGCAACGGTGTTATTTTGCATCGAACCTGCGTGTTGTTTTTTTCAAATAGGCCTATGTTGCCGTCTATTCGCAAAGATGTTCTCCTCCCCCCCACCATAATAATTCTAGTATTTATTTATTTAAATGTATTTGCAGTACGCACTATGTTGAGCGAACATTGCAAAGATTAGATTTTCGTTTGAAACAGCATGTGTCTTCAAAGATTCGTTATGCGAATTTTGCACCCTCGGATGTTCTGAGTAATACGTATGGTTCTGCGATTTATGACCATCTTATAAATAACCATGCGTGTGCCAGGAATTTTACTGCTGACATGTTTACGATCCTTAGTAAGTTGCATTCTCCCTATCATTTGAAAATTTTAGAGACTCTTTTTATTAAGTCTTTGAGACCTTCTCTTTGCAAGCAAAAAGAAAATCTTCTAGGACTTAATTTAGTCTCTATGTAATTTCCCCCTCCCCGTTTATTTGTTTTTTTCCTATCCATATTCATGACTTTTTTGTTTGTTTTAAATCGTATTTTCCTCGATTTAGCTTTGATAAGTGAGGAACTAAACCTGGTTAGCTAACCTTTATTTTCATTTTTTATTTTTATAAATTTGGGAAGTCTAGGCGCTGTATGTACCGCGCCGAGTCGTAGAAATTTCCAGGTTGGTATCTGGGGGCGCAATTATTCACTGGGAGAAATGCACCCCCAGTCTTCGTTAAGACATGCTTCTAGGAGAAGGAAACTCTGATGTAAAAACCTGCGGATTGCTGTATACTTTGTCCCGTGACAGTCGTCTGCACCGACAAAGATTTGCAGTAATACAAAAAGTGTAGATGGTTCTACACAAAGCCTTCACTACTATTAGCAAATAATCTGTCTGCATTTGCGACGAACCTTATTGTTGTGGCAGAAGCTCATACATCGGATTCAACGGGAGAGTTCTTTATATATTAAAAAATATTCACATATATTGATACATGAGCCGTCTGTATACCAGGTTCCCTAAACATAAGTTAGACAAACACAACTCTTGGGAGAAACATGATATTTGACTTTTGTATTTTAAACTTTAATTCAAGCTATTATTTAAAAATAATTTTATAAAATCAGCAGTATGTTCTTTGATAAGATAGGGGCGCGTTCGAAATAGATTTTTTTGTTTAGGGAATAATTAAACCATAATACTTGACTTTTGAATTTGAAACTTTACTTCAAGCCATTATATAAATTAATTTTCTAAAATCAGCAGTAGACTTTATACAGTGAGATGCAGGCTAAAATTTATTATGGACTAAGTCACGGGTCGAAGGCACGTGAAGTTTTCTCCCGGTGCACTGCAGTGGGTTCCCACCTAGAGCTCGCAATCAATCGATTTGATTGAAAAATAGACAATTTCACCGATTTCAATGACGATGAAAATATAGTGTGGAATATTGGTTGATGCTCATTCAATCCCGGGTAACGTCGAGTCTCCTTGTTAGTACATATATACACATAGAGAATTGAATATGAAATGAATTATCTACATCTAATTAGAATCATGTATGTATGCTTTGGAATCCATTTCATTTCCGTCGATGTGTATGTCAACTTCGTCACATTAAATGGCAGTGATCGATGGACGCGGCAGACATGTTTGACATATGCACCTTTGATGTTATCGATCGAAAAGAACGGATACATATTTTAACATAAGTGTATGAGGGGGGGCCGTCTACTCGACCACGCAAGAAAGTAAGTGAATAGGCAGATCGTTAAACAGTTAGAGAGAAAGTACTGCAAGTTAAATAACTAAAACACGTGGCCAATCTTAAGCACTTGATGAAATTGTACAGATATATCTATAAATTATTAAAAGTTGTAGCATACGATATGTCAATCTTACTTCCAGAAGGTGTTATTGATCATTTCAGAATTGTTTTTAATCAAATCACCTTTTTTATTCCTCTCCCCAGTAAATTTTAATATAAATTGATATAATATTCATGAAAATCCTTTTTTTTTTTAATACAGTCTTTTATTTTTGTTATAAGTTGTAACATTGTTTTTCAATAACTGCTTATTCATTACAATTTGGTTATCTTCAAATCCAACGTAAACAAGTTTTTGATGGACCTTCCCCTTAAGTCATCCAATTTATGAAATATACACTACTAACGATTACTACGATATTATTCCACTGGCTATTATCACCTAATAATTTATTAACCCATATCCTCGAGTGGCATCCGTGCCTTGATAAGTGATGACTCCTATGTAAAAAAAAATGTCGATTTTGATGCGAAAAATTTCAGCTGACCAAATCAAGGCGGCAGCACTTGTTCAGCCGTTGAAAAACCCGTCATTCGAATTATTTCATCACATTTCCCATGGATTTCATCTTTTCTAATCGACGTTTATTGGCGTTAATCGCCAGGATGGACTACTTTACCACAGAAATAGACATTATTTAATTTATATTTTTAAAATAATTGATGGACTATTGTGGTTAAATTTGTCAAATCTCAATTGTTACGACGGACGTGCAATAAGTAATGCCTCTGAGCCACTCTCCATAGCAGTAGAGCAACGATACTTGGCACAGTTATTAGTCTTTCTCTACATAGGAACCATCCAGAGTTATGCATTTCTCCCATCGTTTGATGCAGCTCAGGGAACCGTTTTATTAGAACACCCCAGGTTGGTCCTCCAACCACGACGTGACTTTAGAAATCAAGGCTGCATCATCTGAGAAACGCTTTCCTTTCAAAAACAACTTCATGGCCGGGAAGAGGTAAAAGTCAGAGGGTTCAAAGCCAGAAGAGTAGGAAGGATGGGAGAGATTTCATAACCACATGCCCGTGCTTCTGATCTGGCGATATGCGAGTTGTGGACCGGAGGTGGTGAGTACAAGTGCTTCCACTGCATTGACTGGGCTTTGGTCTCTGGATCATAGTGATGGACCCAGGTTTCATCCTGTGTAATCAGTCTTTTGAAAAACTTTGACTCATATTCTTGGCACATCTCCAGATTCATCCACGAGCACTCGACGCGTTCTCGCTCCTGGAATGGTGTGAATAACCTGGGAATCCATCCGGTAGACACCTTATTCATATGCAAATGGTTATGAATTATAGTTTCCACAGACCCTGTACTAATCTTGACATCTTGGGCTATTTGGCGAATAGTAATTTGCCGATCTTCCAAAATGGGAGCCTCAACTTGACGAACATCAATGGCAGAAGGGTGGCGACCAGGTCTGAGAGCTGTTTCCACAGACTTCCGGCCATGTTTGAATTCACTATGCTAGCGTTTTACAAGGTCATATGATGGGGGATTATCATCATAAGTTTCTTTCATTTCATCAAAAGTCTCCTGTGGCGTGCGTCCTTTCAAATAAAATACCGAATCACTGCCCGACATTCAACAGGCTTCATCTTACACCTGACTCAGTTCAAACACCTGTAAAACAGAAACCACAATTAGTTCAAAGCTGTAATTTGCCACATGACCCGTAGAGATATAAATCATTGCACATGCAAAATTTCAGCAAGATCAGTCAACTGAAAGTGACACAGGGGCATTACTTATTGCACGCGCCTCGTAGATTTGACACACTACTGCCAAAATTCCTTAGTCAAAACTCAACGTTCTGTTATTACTCTCTCAACTTCCAAATTCCGTTTTCCAGAAAAAAATATGAGAAACTTTTAAAAGTCTTCAACATTGTTAAATATCTGTGGTCTGAAATGTTTAAAACGTTGTTACAAACCTGCCTTATGCAAATTGCAAAAGGGTGGACAAAAAATGAATGAAGAAAGAAATAAAAATGACCGCCTTATATTTTTTATGCTTGCAATGTTGCCATCTGCAAATAAGATGCTCCTTGTTGGAGGTAAATGAGGCCTGATTTTTCAGAGAGAGCGTTCATTTTGGAGTTGGATTTTGAAGAAGTGAGTTCGATAAGCAGGATTGCTTTTGAAGCTGAGAGGGTTAATAAATACAAAGCATTATTCTTTGCTTACCGATAAATCCATTTTAGTTTGGTGGAAAGATTCATCGCACTTGCTTGGGGAATCATTAACTATCACTTGTTACCACTATCTAATGCAAGATGCCTGATGGGAATAATTTCTTCAATGTGGATATTTTTATCCAAGAAAAAGGATACTTAATTTGATTTTTGCTCCTTTTATTATCGCCCGAGTTGAGTGTTTTTTTGTTTTGTTTTTTGGAAAATTTTGAAAGTTTCTTCTAAAAGTATATTTCCAAAGAAGATCAGCAGTAAGTAGAAGTCGAGGATGTTGATTGCTGCTACAAATGAGATTCGGCCAATGAGACATCCGAAGATGGAGTTATTGACTAATCCTGGCAGGATGAATCATTGCCAGTTCCGATTTCCTCTCCCTCATGAGCAGACCCCGATAATATCTGAATTCGTTGACCAAGGGAAAGTTAATTAAGCGAAACAATCAGATAAATGATATTTAGCATATGGAGATTAAATGATAAATAAAAACAAACAAACCAACATACCACCAAAAGAAAAACAATAATAAAAAATCCTTATCTCTTAGACCCAACTGATTGTAAACCTGCACAAAAAGAGAGAAACAGATACATAAAATCTCTAAATTCATCAATAATCCTTGTCAAGGTAAACTGCAGACTCTGCTCTTTCTCTGCTGTTTCACGCTCGAGTTCTTTTTCTTACTAATTTGTTCCTTTAATCGACTACATGTCGTCTCATATGTAAATTACTGGCACCTGTGTTACTATTTTCAAAATTCATCTACAAAATTACATTTCCTTTTTGTCTTTCTACCCTCGACGATCCCGTCACCTGACAGGTCAAACAGAGGCGCGGTCGCTTACACAAATAATAGCTTCCGTAACACAGATCATTCTTCGAACATGACCAAGAATATTAGTTTGGGCTCATCTCCTTTAAACCCAGGTTTTTCCCCTCATTTTCGTGTGTGATCTAACGACTGTGGGTATGTGTAACAAATGCTATTTCTATCTTATCTATAACTGCTGGATTTAACTCCGAAAATTTAGACGATTGACAGCTATATTTTCGGCAGTTTTTTTTTAACTTCATTTCTCTTTTTAATGTTGTTCTTTCTATCGGCTCCAACACAATGTGTCATAGAAACTGGATGACGTTGTACGTTCATATGTTTGGTTGTTGAATTGCACACGGAGTGCAGCACTCTACAACATATATCAGGATACTAAGTATAACAATCCTAAAAACCTTCAACTGCATTTGATGATTGGTGTGAGGCAAACTAGTAATCATACGAAGCCTGAGAATGTACTGACTCACGTTTTGTAAGTAGGATTAAGATATGGTTCGGGTTTGAACATGAATATTAATGAAAAGATCAGCGCTTAATGTTATCTTTTTATGTAGTAAAACGTTAGATGTATTTCATCTACATTTGCAATCAAGATTCACCTACACTGTTCACACCTGATTACACCGCTTCGTTATAAAAAGAACAGATAAAAAACATTTTTAAGCACGAGAATGTTAGTTCATTAACACAAGATCAATCAATATGATTTGAACACGTTCTTTCATTTCTCTTGTGTGTTAAAGATGTTTAAATTAGAAACCGTATAAAAACACTTATACATTTCTTAAGATACGTCCATTCATTCTGTGCACTTCGCCATGAAGTTGATCATAAAAAGCAAAAGCATGACAGACTAAAGTAGATGTTGTCTGAATAACTAACGAAAATTCTCTGAAAACTTAAGTTTGATAAACCAATAAATTGCATTTTAAACTTAAATCTGACAGACGAAAAAATGTTATTTTAAGCTCAAGCATGCCAGGAAAATTGAATGCTATTTTAAACTTAAGTGTGACAAATCAAAGAAGATACATATTAAAACTTAAGCTTCATTCACTATAAAATATACGAATGTAAATTTGAGCACGACAGACCAAAGTGAGTAAGAAAACATACTAGATAAGTGAAAATGATATTAGGATATGGTTAAAGACGAACCCTGTATGCAAGTGTTTAAGTTAATGGAAAAACGGAATGTTAGAAATTAAGTCCATTGTAAATTCTATTAGAAATAGTTAAACATTGTTTATGTCGGGAAAAGAGTCGATTGTCCATTCTGTTGGAAATCTGCATATTAAATATGTCAGTTAAAAGAATGGACAATGCACATGAAAATATATTGTTTAAAAATAGGTTTGGATATTAGAATCGATGATTCTTTTGTGTGACAAAAGTGTGTTTAGACACACATATGTAAAGCCACGTGAAAATTAGTCACGTTTGAAAACACACTTCTGACGTCACAAACAAAGGAGATTTCTCAATATAGGAATCTAAGGGTTCGAAGTTAGACGTCAATGGTCAGTTGATGAGTTGGTAAGTCGAGCAGTCAAATGTTGGTCAGTGGATGAGTTAGAGTCAGTTGGAGAGGAGAGCTACTTAGAAGCGAAGGGAGGAAAAATAGACCATGTAAAGCAAAGTTTGAATTCTTGACGTCACCGATCGGTCGATTAAATAAAGAACCAAATATGTTTGTAACTTCGTCTCGACATTCCTCACAACAAAAAGGTAAATGTGTTTTATCTATAACGAACTTTGTGTAAACCCTTCGAAGTTATGTGTCCTCCCCAATATCATAAGTGAAGTATCCCCTCTCCTCTTTAAAAGAACTGTAATATATAAAAATGTCTTCCCATCAGAATCGGCATCACCATCGTTATATATGTCCCCGTTAATATGTCTCCAATATGTACCTGCTACCCAACAGGAAGTATGTTATTTCCAAGTTAAACTTTACAGATAAAAGAAGATGCAAACGTACACCTGGTAAAAGAAAAACGCTGTTTCAAACCTCAGCCTACTAAACTAAGATGCAATTTACAATTTAAATCTGCTAATTCAGCCTGAAACTTGACAAACCATATCAAATACCATCTGAGAATAAAGTCTAACGAACCAAGAAGAATGCTACTTGAAACTTAAATATGACAAATCAATGGAAATTGTGTCTTCAAGTTATTCTTACAGAACAAAGAAACTTATGTTTCAAATCTTATTCTGACACTAAAGAGCATGCTATTTCGATGTTTACAGGAAAATAATATTACAAAGTTAAGCTTAACAAACTCTCGCGCTATTCTTTATGCGGTACAGATAAACGGAAATGTTATTTTAAATAACGAGAGAGATGCATGTAAGCGTGACGATGCAATAAAAATATTAAAAAGGTGATGCTTTTTTGACATAATGGGAAATCACGCGAATAATGTCAGAGAGTTTTAATCGATCCCATTATAAAACCTACATAGAAAGAAAGTGCTTTCATGTAGATTTCTTCCAATTCAATAAAACCATTCGAAATAATTAGTTAATTCATGTTTAACTGCGTACATCTTCTTCATTTTAAAATATCAATTTATAGAATTTAAATATCGCTAATGATATTAGCTATGAATATATTTCTCAGTTATTGAATTATGCTTAGTAACTAAAAATTCCAATTATATTAAACGCAGTCTATTATCAAAGTTTCAGGGTGGGGAATCTATTCCACAAGAAACAGTTTTATATGGAATAAAACTTCAATTACTTTCAACGTAAGGAGTGTGCGCAAAAGGTGTTAGAGATCTAGGGTTGTATTTTGCTTCGTTGTACAATGTTAAGAGATGAACAGCTTAACAGATCGAATACAATAAAAGAAGAATCCGACAAAATATTAATATAATAATAATAAATATAAATAATTATATTAATAATGATAATAATATTAATAATAATATCAGTAATAATAGGAATAATATCATATTAATAAAAGTAATAATAAGAATAATATCAATAATATTATTATTAATAATGATAGTAATAATAATTTAAAAAATAATAAATCAATCCCTTCGTTTAAAACATTTTATCATTTCCACCGCTTATTAAGAAAATAAAATTAACCGGATCATAAAAAATAAAATGCTACAACAATGCCAATGTATATAGTGTTCTTAACTTCAAATAATTGTGATTTCTGCATTTTTAAAGAGGAATTGTTCCCAAATCGTATAACATTCTATAAATATAATCCTGTTGATGTCATTTTGTTAGCATATTTTATTTATTCATTTATTTTAAATGAATGATTTTTGCGAGCATCTATTTCTCTGATATCTTTCTTGTTAGACTTCTTTCTCGACAGATATTGAATAATAATATTCTTAAGTACAAGTGTTTCTGTGGATGGAACTAGATTCGAACTTGCCACTCCTATATTGTAAGTCCGTGTCATTAACTTTTTAACCAGAGTTACCCTCTTGTTTTAAACAAAAGATCTGATTTTCTGTTAATTCTGTTTAAAATAACTATCAAGAAATATTCAATCAGAGGAAGTATATATGTCTACTTATGTATATTACAATCATATACTTGAGTATACTGCTCGCAAAAGTGGGAGTAATCTCTGGAAATTTATATCATTATGAACAAACATATACTACATTAGTAGCATATGGCATAATAACGTTGACACACAGATTCTCGTTAGATCACCGAAGTTAGGAAACGTTGAGCCAGGTTATTACTAAAATGGGACAGAAAGGACATCTCATAAATTTCTGTTGCCATTGCCAAGCATTTGAGTAAGTTAAAATATTGACTAATTATTTTGTTTGCATCCGTAATTATGCGAATTTCTTACAAAAAGTCAGTAAATTTAAATTTGCATTATGTAATTTTGAATGTCAAAACTTTTAAATAAGAATGTTTTATGCGAATTACAGCAATATATATATATTTTTTTAATTAATCAATATTTTCCCGTTTTATCAAATATTTTGTTTAGTATTTACTTGTTAAAAATATCTAAATTGAAATAATATCTAAAATTTTAAATTTCACACACACACACACATAATATATATATATATATATATTATTCAATTTCTTATATTTGTTACTGATTAAAATAAATTAACTGATTTATAAAATATTTATTAAAAGACACTTTTAATCTTGTTTTCCATTTTTCTATAAATGATTAAAAATTAATTCATATATGCAAAAAGTTTAAAAAAAGCTAACATTTTGTGAGTGTTTAAAAAATTGCGAAAATGTGTGAATACCAATCGAAACTTCGATTTATTCCATGCTGTTTCTAATTTTTGTTATGTTTTCGATAACTATATTTTGAAGTACTAATCTTACTTCATTTTTTTATATTTTCGTAAATTGTATTAGGTTCATAAGAGTAGTAGTTGATGGGCAGAAATCAAAAGCTCACAGTATTAATGCTGGAGTTCCTCAGGGGTCCATCATGGGCCCAACTCTTCCTGATTTACATTAATGATCTTCCAAATCACATCCTTACATCATTCGTAGAAATTTATGCTGATGACACTACCATATATGGTAGCAAGTCTAAGACCGTAAACAACCAAGTTCTCTCCGATTCTCTCTCCTCTGACCTTGAGCACGTGGTACAATGGGGAAATGGGTGACTGGTTACTTTTAATTCATCTAAAACTAAGCTTCTGTCTTTACATCATCAACGTTCTGATCACCATCTTGCATCAATTGAAATGAATGGCTCTCATCTTGCGGAGGCCTAATGTTTTGACAAGCTTCTGGCTTGACCTTTACTCCTGATCTGAAATGGAACACGTACATTAAATCTGTTGCCTACGCCGCTGGAAAAATGGCGGGAGCCTTCTATCGATCCAGTAGATATCTCACTGCTGATGTAATTCTCTATCTATATAAGAGCCAGGTACGTCCAAGGATAGAGTACCATTGCCAAATTTGGCGGGAGCAGCAAGAAAGGACTGGTCCTGCCTTGATAGAGTTTAAAATAGACTTCGTAGTCTCGTAGGAGATATCCTTTTCTCTTCTCTGCAACCTCTATCTCACAGAAGAGATTTTTCGAGTTTGTCTCTGCTTTATCGTTATTTTCATGGCAAGTGCTCGACTGAGCTCCAATCTATGGTCCCCCCTCGCCAAACTTTTACAAGAAACACTCGTTTAGCTGAAAGCACTTTCAATAATTCCCCCAACTCTTTATCTGTGTCTAAACGTAGATTCCATGAAAAAAGCTTCTTTCTGAGAACTGCACGCCTGTGGAACTGCCTTCAGTTTTCCTGCTTTCCTGCTGACTACAATCTGATTGTCTTCAAGTCCAACGTAAACAAGTTCTTGATGGGCCGTCCCACTTAAGTTAACAAATTCACCGAATTGCTATTACTAATAACTACTATATCGTTCAATTGACTACTGTACATTCTTTACCCTTATCATCGAGTGGTATATGAACCTTGAGAAGTGGTGATGCCTATGTAAAGTAAAAAAAAAATTGGAAATTCTAGGCGTTGCATGTAGGAGGACGTCGACATCTCGCTAGGCAAGAGTCACAAAAAAACTAAGGTCGTCATCTCTCTTAACGGGGATATACGTGCGACTTGGAATCGCTTTTGAATTTCATACTTCATGAAACTTTCTCTTTTGGAGGAAACCAGTTTAACCCGAATAGGGTTAGTGCCGACCGACACATACTGCATTTATTATTGCTGAAAGGCGAGGGATGCCTGGGAGAATGTTTCATGATATCTGAACAAATGCTACAACTTTCCTCTACAGAAAGATAAAGAGTTAATTGAATTGAAGGAAAATATCATTAATCAGACGCTACACCATTCCTTTCGAAAAACTCCTAGTAATTCAGTAACAATTTTTTAAAGTTTCAAAACAAAAGAAACATAAAGGGAAGTAAATGAAGAAGAAACAATAAGGGAATAGAAATAGATATACACGTTTTAACTCTCCTATTTAGTTTGTCTCTCCCGGACAACGCCAGATAACTATGTCAAAAGAGAATAAATGAAATATAGGCTTAGCGTCTCACTAGACAGAAAAGTAGAAATATGTGTGAAATGTTAGCGAGAGAAATAAAGAAACTACATTTTCCTAATCAATCTCATTAACCAATTCCCATCAAAGTAAACTTGTCTTACGATAAAATAAAACGAAATAATTAGTTAATTAATTATTAAACGCCCCTCTCTTTACGATTTCGGAAAGCAAATGACAAAAATATATATTTTTTAAGTATTTAACTATCAATAATGGATTTAGCTATAAATGAATTTTTCCATTAGTTCACCATTCAAATCGATTTAATCGTTCAATTACAATATTAATATCGATTTATAGCACAGATTGAACTGAAGAATAAAACTGTGTCGATGACATATGATTTGGGATGCTATTCCTGTCTTTTTCCCCACGTTAAGACGACACTAACGTTTATATATATATATATATATATATATATATATATATATATATATATATATATATATATATATATATATATATATGACCAAACAGTTAATAAAACGTTAAAAAACACTTTGAAAAAGAGTTAAAAACATATTTAATCTGAAAAGGAAACACTTGATAATTGGATAGTCCTTAATAATCCTTAATAATTTATATATATATATATATATATATATATATATATATATTGTGTGTGTGTGTGTGTGTAATTTTAGTTTCTAGAGGGAATTAGACCTGGAGTCTAAAGAGCAAAAGTTATTTTATCGTATTTATACTTTAAAAGAACAGTGCTCATGGTAATGTAGATATATAATAAGCTCAATAGGTATATTTATCCTAGAGCTATATTAATATTGACTATAAAGATTGATAATTGTAAATCATCGAACCACTTTCAAAATCAAATTGAGTGTACGATCGTTTCGGTGACGATATTCATTTAGTAAAGTTGAAAATAATTGACAAAGACTTTGCTTTCGAATATCATCTTCTCATCATCACAAAAAGAGGGGGAGAAATTTAAGACACCAAAATAAACTAGCATTTTTGTAGTAAGGCAGATAGTCCTTATTGAGTTTCATTAGAAGATTTGTTTTAAAGTACGTCAGTGCATATGTGGGCGTGTTTAATTTTGGCGAGGAATGGTTGAAAAACTTGTTGTCAAGGCTTATTCTCAATTTTAATAAAATGAATATCGTTTCAGAAACGGTCGTACACTCAATTTGATTTGTGTGCTTTTCCTTTTGAAACTGAGCCACAATTTACAATTATCAATCTTTATCCTCTTTCTCCCTCTCTCTCTCTCTCTCTCTCTCTCTCTATATATATATATATATATATATATATATATATATATATAACAATATGTACGAAATTTAAAATAATATAAATATACATAATTTTTTTAATGTTTTATACCCATCATCCTATATGTGTTGTTCAGATATATATATATATATATATATATATATATATATTTATATTATATTTATATATATATATATATGCAGGAGGACTCGCTGTTGTCCGGGATTGAAATATAATAAAAAAAATGTTCTACCCTTCAATACTTTTATTGTCACGTAATCGGTAAAATCAGTTTTTAATCAAATCGATTGATGTTCTGTTCTAGTTAGAGACTCTTTCTTACAATGTGCTGGGAGGAAACTTCACATGTTTCCGTCCATTGTCTTATTTCACAGTACATTGTAGTCTACATAGCGCTGTAAACAATCTATTTTTTTTTATTTTATAAGCATATATGTAACTAATGGCTTCACTTAAAGTCAAGTACTATATTCCAATTCGTGTTCTAAACAGAAGCATTCATTTCGAAATGACCCTTATCTTATAAAAGAACTAATGGTTGATTTTCTGAAATTATTTTTACATAATCACTTGAATTAAAGTTTAACGTATAAAAGTCAAGTATCAGGGTCCAAGTGAGCTCTGAAAAGTAACATTGATTTCAACCGCGCCTGTCTTATAAAAACATCTACAGTTGATTTTATAGGCTCGGCTATTCTGCTTCTGCGGTGATAAAACTTCTCAAATTCACTTATGATATCAGGTTGCATAAAAATGTAAACTTTTGTCATAATGTGACTACCTTCTTTAATCAGATTTGTTCGATTATCACCAATATGATCCGCCCCAATACAAAACCTACGGAAGAACACTCCCAGATGCATCAATTCACTTCGTGTGAAATTAAGAAAATAAATTATCGGCTCAGCAGTTTCGGAGTTCATATGAAAAGTACTGACACATACATAAAGTACTTTTATATAATAGTAGAGAATAAGTTATAATATTATAATTAAAATTAGAAAGATCAATATTATTTTCTATTAGAAGCTATCGAGATAAAAGAAAAAATGCTAATTACAGTAGATGAATAAATAAAAAATATAAAAATCTATGATAGAAATGGACATTGAATGAATCTAAATGTTTATTAATCCATCAAACAATCAAACAAGGAAATATAATAACATATATATATATAAGTCTTTCACTCGTGGGATTCCAGATTCTTTCTTTTGGATCTCATGAAGTACAACTTCTGTGATTAATTGATTAATTTACGTATTAAATATTTAATTTTTTTACTGTCATTCTGTAATTGTATTAAATTCTATCAAAACTGTATTTTATTTATGCAAATTTATGCTAATAAGAGATGAAGTTTACTAATATTTTTCATCTGATGAAAAGGTCATCACTTGAAATTTTATGGGTTAAGATTTTTCCTTATTATAATTCTTTGTCTACATTGTTGATGGATTAATATATGCCCAAAGTTTGTTATTTGTATTTCATAATATTTTTTGTTTTACACACACACACACACACACACACACACACACACACACACACATATATATATATATATATATATATATATATATACATATATATACATATATATATATATATAACTGGAAATTCTAAATTAAATTATGACGAATAACAACAAAATATATT